>NC_061853.1:14448114-14455614 GCF_019202785.1 Penaeus chinensis | reverse complement strand
GTCCTCCCTGACCGAGATGGGTGCACAAGCTGTACCCACCGGAATACCTACTGCTCCCATGACCAAAGCACAAAATCTGAACCGAAAGGGCAGTCTGAAACGACCAAGGCCGAAGGCAGACTGAGGAAGAGTCTGGACCCTCAAGGCGTTTCCCACAGTTCAAGGTTCCCTCTAAACCTGAAGGCTTCGACAATGCCTACCAACTGGTCAGAGCATTGGTGATGCTGAGAAAAATCTGGTTGTCAATCCAGGTTGCCAGAGACCAGGACACTATTGTACCAAGGAGCTTAAAGATGGAAGGAAAGTGTGTCTCTCACCACTGAATCCCGACGATATGAGAGTCAAGATGGTGCTACTTGGCTTCTCAGTTTTGTATGATGTTGATCTGATCACATCACACCTACAGGTCTCCAATCAAGCAAGTCCTGGTGACCCTGAAAGGGGCCCCAACCACTACCCTTGATCTGGGTAATTGGGGCACCTTTAACTTAACTATGTGCATGAGCCACTTCGGTGCTACAAGTGCCAAAAATACGGTTACCACCATACCAGCTGCACGACCAAGCCTAAATGTGGTGTCTGCAGCAAGGAACATAACACCGAGGTGTGCCTTAATGCATACAAGGAAGAACAAAAGGACACAACAGCATCATGCCTGGAGCCTGGCTTACTCTGTCAGGGAGGAGGCGGCCCTGAGCGACAAGAGGTTGCTAAAAAGCGTTTGTTCCTGCTGCCCCAGGCACCTATATCTGGGGACAGAATAAAAGAAGAAAGGCTACCCAACCACCTAAGAGGAAGGAAACTCCTCCCCAGCCGACACCAGATATCTCCAATAAAAAGGAATTTCCGGCTACTCCAAAAGTGCAGAAAAAGAACCGGAGGAATAAAGGTTCAATGAGCACTGCCACAACCTACCCAAGAGACGATAAGCTTCTTTTTGAAGAAGATATGACTTTCCTGCTAGCTGCTGTAGTCACTGCAGTAGCAACAGCTTTGGGGAGGTCGAGTGAGGAAGCGGACAAGGCAGTCACGGTCGCCATAATGGCAATGAGCCAGACTGTTGCAGTCCTGAAGGGAAGGAAGCTGGACAGAGCCACACCCTCACCCCAGGACAAAACTCCCCTCCCCACTCGAACCCTGGCCATGCCCTCACAGGCAGAGCCAAATAAGGCTGAATTTGTGCAGCAAAGAAAAAGAAAGACACAGACAAAGTCTGAAATGAGAAAAGCCAAATTAACAAAAGTCAGAACTACCAAAGGCTCTCCATCCCCCAGTGGACCTAGGGATAGCCTGACAAACAGCCCAAAAACAGATGAAGATCCGTCAATCACCGAGGACTTCACAATGGAGTTGTCAGACTCTGACATATCTCAATCCAAATACAATGATATCTCAGATGTAACTAGCACCAATAACATCATGAAACATAGTCTATGCATACTACAGTGGAACATCAATGGCTTCTATAGAAGGAATGCCATCCTCCATGCAATGGTACAATCAAGGAACATTGACATTGTCATGCCCCAGGAGCAACAATCTCCTACTCTGCAATAGCTAATGCACCTGCACTGTGGAGAAGATGTTGAACCTCTTGCTGTTAAGATTCACCTGGCTGGGGGCCCCCTCAAACTGTACAATGTGTACAGCTGGCCATTCTGTAGGGGCTTAGACATCAACCAGGTCTGTGCTACTGCAGCATAAGACCGAGTGATCATAGGGGGAGACTTCGGTGCACAGCACCCCATTCTGGCTCCCTACAGGGCACCGGATATGACTAGCTATCACATAGCCAACGTGCTTGAGACATTCCCGGAGATCACTCTTCTCAATACCCAAGATCGTAGACCTTACCTTGGCCACTGCGGCTCGGGTGGAAAGAATCAGATGGCGTGTCGATGAGACTGTCACAAGTGACCACTATTGCAGTATAGCTACCCTCATGGATGCTGGCCCAGCCAAAATGCCACAACCAAATCCAAGATGGAAAACAAACAAGGCCAACTGGCGGGCATTTCAGAACGCCTTGGCCCACTGTCTTATATGCAATGAACCCCATCAATGAAAAGCTCTTGGCTTGGATAGGTGACTATTTCAGGAACAGAACAGCCAGAGTCAGATTCTAAGGTCACCTATCACAGCACATGCCACTAGAAAACGGAATGTCACAGGGGTTCTTAGTCCAGCCCTATTCAACACCATAATGTTCTGTATCCTCAACAAACACCTCCCAGTGGGGTGCAAGATCATCTATGCAGACGATCTTGCAATCATCTCCACTGAATCACACTGCCTAAGTAAAGCCTGGCATTTTCTGGACCTTGTATCAGAGGAGTGTTGTAGGGAAGGACTAAAGATTTCTGCAGCCAAATTAAAAGCCATGGCTCTGAGATACAATGTTCAAGGCACAAGTCTGAAAATCCAGGGAATGGACTTAGAGTGGGTCCAGGACTTCCAATACCTTGGGGCAAGGATTGGCCGTGTCCTCTCCTTTCACAAGGATGTCCAGTACCTGGTTGACCGAAACAAAACAGGACTGTTTGTCATGAGAGCAATTTCTGGGAGACACATCGGAGCCAGACATAAAGTACTAAGAGCATTCTCTGTACATGCCGTCCAGCCCATTGTGGACTATGCCTCTGTCGCCTTGATTGCCACAAAGAAAAAACTAAGAGAAAAGTTGGAGACAAAAGGAGGTGCCAGGATCATTCTGGGTGCCCCAAGGTAGATGAAGGTCCTCGACCTACTCATGGAGGCAAACCTTATCTCCCTGGACTCACGAATTGGTCTAATGGCAGTACAATTCCTTTCAAAGGTCATCCAGGCTCCTAGGAACACAAGCCTGAGAAAAAAAAATACTCAGACGCCTAGATCAAGACCACAAGCTCTTTGCAAACAACTGGCTGTCTCACATTGATACACTATCAGCTCAAAGAACAGCTACTTGTCAAGGGCATGGACTTCCCCACCCTGACTTTATCGAAGCCCCGCCGTGGGCACAAACCTTGATAGAGTTCTCTGTTATGAGCTTGTCAAGGAGAAATAATCAATACCTCATGCATAGTCTAAAGGCAGAAGCCGAGTGGATTAGTGCAGTCATCACTCCTTCGGGTAGTAGAATATACACGGATGGATCAGTCGATCCCTTGAGCCACACTGCAGGCACTGGCTTTATAGCGAGGGATGCCACAAAATCCATGAGGGTAACAGACACGCGTCCTTGAAGGAAAGACACATGGTCATACATACAGATTCCAGGGCAGCCATTGACTGTCAACACAGGTCACCCAAAGATAACATCTACCTCCTGACCACTGTGCTGACCATAGCGCAGATAATTCTTGCTCAGGGCCCCAACCACATTGGCATCAGAGGGAACGAGCATGCTGACAGACTAGCCGATATTGGCAGGGGTATACCCCCAAATCTCATAATCATACAACCGAGCCGAAAAATCTTAAAGGAGAAGTGTACTGCGGCCGCTCGTACGAGAGAAAACGAGATCCTCCCCCTCGGCCAGATGGTACTCAGACATCACAAGCTATGAACCACTGGCACTCTTTGAGTACCTCTGTTAATTGAAGCAATTAACAGAGGTACCGAAGTCATTCTTCACAGAATCAGACTAGGTTACCATTGCGCATGGCAGATCATAGAGACTATGCGAGCCGAACGCCATCCTGGTACACAACAACCGCCGGGCTGGTAAAGAGATTATGCTGCATGCTTACGTTATGGCGGTAGGAGTGCATGCTGGCAATTCCGCCACCACAGTAAACACCGAGTGTCAGAAAGCAAAATGAGACAGCCATAAATAGCTGACACTTTTATCAGATTTACTAATTTCTATTATAATCATTATTACCTTGAGAACTATTGCTATTATCAGCATTCATTACTATCATTATCATTATTATTATCAATATTATTGTTAATATCATTGTTACTGCTAATATTATTATTACTATTATTATTATCATTATTATTATTGTTGTTATTGATTTTACCTTTATCATTATCACTGTTATTATTACTATTATTATTATTATCATCATCATCTTCATCTTCATCTTCATCTTCATCTTCATCTTCATCTTCATCTTCATCTTCATTTTCATTTTCATTTTCATTTTCATTTTCATTTTCATTTTCATTTTCATTTTCATCTTCATCTTCATCTTCATCTTCATCTTCATTATCATTATCATTATCATCATCATTATTATCATTATCATAATTGTTATCATCATCATAAGTATTATCATTATTATTGTTATCAATTTTATTATCATCATCATCATTATCATTATTTTTACCATTATTGTCGTTATCATTATCAGTATCATTATTATTTTTTCATATCTTTCATAATCATTATCTCCGTTATTATTAGTATTACTGTTGTTATTATTTTCCTTATTGTCATTGTTATTGATGTTGTTCATATTATTATCATACTGTTATTGATAATATTATCATTTTTATTATCATTACTTTTACTATTCTATCATTATCGTTAATATCATTATTACTTTTATTATTACCATGACTGTCATTGTTATTGCTATTATAATAATAACGACTATTATTATTTTTGATGTTATTATTATAATGATTTACTATATTATTACTATTATTATTGTTGTTGTTGTTGTTGTTATTGTTATTATTACCATGATCATCATTATTATTGTTTTTATTATCAATATTATTACTGTTAATCATTATTATTATCATTATTATTATTATTGTTATTATTATCACTACAGTTGCTTTTTTATAATGATAATGATGATGATGATTACTATTATCATCATTATTATTGTTATTATTATTATTATTATCATTACCATATTTGTTTATCATAATTGTTATTATTAGTATTATTGTAATTATTGTTGTTGTTATTATTATTATTATTATTATTATTATTATCATTATTATCATTATCATTATTATTATCATTATCATTATCATTATCATTATCATTATCATTATCATTATCATGTTCACTATCATTATTACTATTATTATAATCATTGATGTTGTTGTTGGTGTTATTATAATGGTTATCATGAGTGTTATTGCTGCTAATATTATCATTATTATTATCATTGTAGTTATTATGGTTGTTGCTTTCATAATCATTATCTCCGTTATTATTAGTATTGCTGTTATTATTTTTTTCCTTATTGTCATCTTTATTGATAGTGTTGTTGATGTTGTTCATATTATTATCATAATAATATTGATGTTATATTATTATCATTTTTATTATCATTACTTTTACTATTTTATCATTATCGTTAAGAGCATTATTTCTTTTATTATTATCATGACTGTCATTGTTACTGCTATTATAATAATAACAACTATTATTATTATTGGTGTTATCATTATCATTATTTCCTATATTATTACTATTATTATTACCATTATTATTATCATTACTGTTAAAATTGTTTTTATTGTTACTTGATTATCATCATTATCGTTATCTTTATTGCCATTATTATTATTATTATTATTATTATTATTATTATCATTATCATTAGTAACAATGATGATGGTGATGATGATAATAGTAATAATAGTAATAATAATAGTAATAATAATAATAATAATAGTAATAACAACAACAATAACTATAATGATACTAATACTGATAATGGTTATCATTATCATTTCTATTATCATTATCATAATCATTGCTATTATTTTTTCTATTATCATTATCATCATCATCATCATCATCATCATCATTATCATCACCATTATCATTATCATTACGTCGTCATTATTATTATTATTACTATTATTATTTTCATTATTATTATTATGATTATTATAATTCTTGTTATAATAAATAATTATTATCATTATTTTCATTGTTATTATTATTATCATTATTATTATTATTATTATTATTATCATCATTATTATTATAATTATTATAATTATTATTATTATTATTATTATTATTATTATCATTAACATTATTATCATTATTATCATTATCATGGTTACCATAATTATCATCATCATTAACATTATCATTATCATTATCATTACTATTATTAGTATCATCAATATTACTATTATTACTGCATTTTGTTTTTATCATTATGATGATGATTATCGTTATTACTATTATTATCTTCTTATCATTATCATTATGGTTATCATTATTGCTATCTTTAATGTTATTATTATTATCATTATCATTATCTATATTGATATTATTATCATTATTGTTGTTATCATTATCTTTACTATTCTAATTACTAATATCCTTATTACTATTATTATCATAATCGTTATCAAGGGGCTAACGCCGACGGGAGTGAATGGCCGTTTCCCCCTTTCACTTCCAGCCACGAGGGTCCCTCATGGCAAGTCTCTGGGCAGGCCCTCGGGGAATCTCTAACTCCTCGCGACACGTCTCGTCAAACTGTTCAAGCATCTAGGCTTGGCTTGCAGAGAGACAACCTGTGGGGTCATCCACAGGGAAACGAGCTAGGTGCCCATATAGCCTGACTTGTTACAAAAGGCATCAAGACCAGACTCCGGGGCACTAAATAGCACCCAGGTTTCCATAAAGCAAAACTGGGAATATCAAAGCCTTGAAGACATGTAGCTTGGTCCTTCTACATAGGTATTGACATCTCCAAATGCTCTTGTTGATTGAGTTCATGGTTCCTGCTGCCAGACTAATTCATCTACTGACTTCTGGGTCTGACAGCTCAGAGATATGGACTACACTACCAAAGTACGCAAAGCTCTCTGTGACTTCAACATCCTCCCTGCAAGCATATGTCGACTGAATGGGTTCCCCTAACAGGCTCCCAAAGTCCTGAATCTTGGTTTTGGTCCAAGAGACCTCTAGGCCCAAGGGATTTGCCTCATTGTTAAATGCATCAAGAGCTGCCACCAGTGATTCCAAAGACTCAGATAGGATAGCAGCATCATCGGCAAAGTCCATGCAGGTGTTTTAAAAGTGTTGGTGCAAGGACACATTCTTGTCTTACCCCTGAACTAACATAGAAGAAGTTCGACAGTCCCCCACCACACTTTACAACACGTTCACTTGCTATTAGGTCAATAATCTATGTTGGAATTCCCCTAAGTCTCAGAATCTCCCATAGCGATTAACGATGCACCGAGTCAAAAATCTTGAGGTTGATGCAGGCTGCAAGTAACCCATGACCGAACTCAAGACAGCATTCCACAGTTACTCAAAGTGCTAGGATATGGTCTATTGTAGACTTGCCAGGAGTGAATTCAGACTGTTCTGGTTTCTGGTGCTTTAGAAGGTGGTTGTGGATCCATTTCAGAATAATGTGGGCAAAAACCTTGCCTGGTATACTGAGCAGTGTAATGCCATGGTAGATGCTACAGTCCCAACAACCCCCTTTCCCTTTCCAGAGAGGGATGGCCACGCCCCTCAATAGGTCAGGGGGAATAGAAACAGACTGAAATGATCTGATCATCCACTGAATG
>NC_061853.1:14413114-14415614 GCF_019202785.1 Penaeus chinensis | reverse complement strand
GCATCATGATCAAGATGCTTTATCATCTCATATCGAATATCATTGGGGCCTGGCGATGTTCTTCTACAGGCTTCTAGGGCTCGGACAAGCTCATCCATTGTTAGGTCTTTATTGTAATCAAAGTCATCTACTGTTCTACGAGCTCTTGCTAATTTGTAATTGCAAAAGTTCAAATTACTGATATCCTTTTTTATAGCCTTTAGGCCCTATTGCATTGGTACAGCGCCCTGCGGCGATCTGGTGTCCACCATGGAACTCTGTGCTTAACACTATCTGTTGAAGTTTTAGGAATGGATTTCATTGCTGCATCTAAGATCGAATTCTGAATATTGTTTACTTTATCATCAATGGTTTCTCCAACAATTTCAAGCTTGACGCTCCTTGTGAAAGCGACCCAGTCTTCTCTTTTTACGTTAAATTTAGGTGATGAAGGCATTCTTGTAGTGTCGCATGAGTATTCAATAAATATAGGAAGATCGCTTCCCAATGAATCGTCAATTGTAAACCCCAGCCACTTGGCTGCTATTGATGAAGAGACCAGAGATAGGTCTATAAAGCTCAAGTACCGATATTATCGTCCACCCGAAGGGAACCTTATAAAGTACGATGCACATTAAAATCACCTAAAATTAAATTATTCTGTGGCAGACTATCCTGAGGAGTAAAAAGTTCATCATAAATTACCTAATTATTAGGTGGATAATAAACTGAACATGTAGTCAGATACGTGATGTTGATTTTTACTTTGCATGCGACAAATTGAGTCTTTGGTGGATGTACATGGCGACTCATCTGACGCAGATGGTAGTTCCTCAGTGAAATGACCTTGTCAGAGACGTTGTTGGTTAAATGAGTTTATTGGAGAACTGTAATGTCGGGAGCATAAGGCGAAGCTAAAAATCTAAGGTCATTTACTTCAGTTTTAAAACTTTGACAGTTCCACTGTATAATGGTAAATGCGAAGATTTCGTTTTATGGAGTTGGAAGTGCCTTGTCCACCGGTTTTTAATATTCTTTTTTTCTGGGAGGGTGGTTCGTTTCGATACGCATGGGTATTTATGGAGACAGTAGCCTCCATGTCCTGTGTCTCGCTGCTCGGGAGACATTCAGTTGATGATCTGTTCTTAGAAACAGACCAAAAACCAGGCGAAGTCCTAGCCTGGACGAAGTGTGATCCAGATTGTGATTTGGTATTATCCTCCTTATGATGCTGCTGCTGCTTTTGTTGGGTTGATTCAGCAATTTGTTGAATTGTATTATTCTGTTCTTTAATCTGATTCATTAATTCTTTAACTGTTCCCTTTTTTCCATCTTTGGCCACAAGCTCCTGACTGATACTGTTTGCACTGGAAGTGTTGTTAGTTGGTGCTGAAGCGTATCGGGTTTGCTGGTCAAACCTTCAACTTTCCTCTTGGCTTCACGGTAACTAACATCATGCCCTCTCATGTATGCTAATATTTCAGTCTCCTTCTTCAAGCTGCTGCACTCGGCAGAGCCAGATTGATGGGGACCTCCACAGTTAGCACACTTGAGAGTGTTCTCAGTACATTTAGCAGTCTCATGAGCTCCAGCACATTTACTTCATGTAAAATTACTAGTATCTTTATTATTGCACTGTAATGAGGTGTCCATTTTTTAAGGCTTAGGGAATTCACATGAAGAAAGGAAAATAATTCAAAATAAAAGAAAAGGTGCGCGCAATGGACGCCTCAGACTACTGGGCCTCCCTAGGTTACCCTGGTGTAGAAGAGTGCTACGGGTCTGAGCTGTGGCACTGACTACTACTACTGTAGTCGCGTGCGACCTGCAAAATCAAGGCACTGAGGGTGGAGGAAAAGCACTAAGAGCTGAATGTTCTGAAAAGTCAGAAGTTTACTCTATAAAATCTACGTTAGAAAATGGACACCAGGGTAACTCCTGTGGCACAAGACTTTTAGTTTACTGCTGCTGCGTCTGAATGAGGTCTGTACATAACAAAATGTCATCGAGTCTGCTGCTGTCAATATTAATAGTATTGGAAAGAAAAACACACGGAATGGGAAATTCAGGATCAGTCACTAGGGCTACTGAGACTTTTTGCTGGCTGAGCACATGTGAAGCCATCTGTATGTAACAAAACATTAAAATCTAAAAGGGACTACATAAACCCGCTGACATTGGGTTAATAGACAAACAAATAAATAATTACGTTATACATACATACATACATACATACACACACACACACACATATATATATATATATATATATATATATATATATGTATGTATGTATGTGTCTGTGTTTGTATTTATAAGTATATATAGAGAGAGATTAGATATAGATTGATAGATTCATAGTTAGTTACATATAGATATAGACTCAGATAAATAGATGTGTATATATATATATATATATATATATATATATATATATATATATATATATATATATATATATATATATACATATATATATATATATATAAACATACATATGAGTATATGTGTATATTCATGT
>NC_061853.1:14405614-14408114 GCF_019202785.1 Penaeus chinensis | reverse complement strand
GAATAATACTGGGTAAGGACACACACACACATATATGTATATGTTTGTGTGTGTGTGTGTTCACATACACACATACACACACACACACACACACACACACACACACACACACACACACACACACACACACACACACACACACACACACACACACACACATACACACACACACACACACACACACACTCACACACACACACACACTCACACGCACAGAAAGAGAGAGGGAGGGGGTGATGGACTCCGGACAGCTAAACTGAAAGATGTGGCTTCCCTCTGGTCAAGGCGGCCTTATCAGATTACGAGGAAAGAAGCATTACCCTCAGCATTCTCCTGTCTTTCAGTCTCTCTGTTTCTGTCTGTCTGTCTGTCTGTCTGATTCTGTCTGTCTTTCAGTCTCTCTGTTTCTGTCTGTCTGCCTCGCTGTCTCTTTGTTTCTGTCTGTTTCTCCCCCTCTCTCTCTATGTAGCTGTCTACCTGTGTCTGTCTGTCAGTCACTTTGTTTCACACACACACACACACACACACACACACACACACACACACACACACACACACACACACACACACACACACACACACACACACACACACACACACACACACACACAAATACACACACACACACACACACACACACACACACACACACACACACACACATACACACACACACACATATATATACATATATCTGTCTCCATACAACTATTATAACACAAGCAAATAAAGTTAGAATAAAGGTGGATGAAGAAGACGCTAAAGGGGAGAGAAAAAAATCCCCCGTCTTTAGAATATGAAAACTCGGTCGAAACTTTTGTGCTGATGGGAGCCGCGAGGGTCGAAAAATGGGCAAGTGTGAGAATTTTACTTTTCTCTCTCTCTCTCTCTTGCTCTCTTTTTTTCTTTTCTTTTTAGGCTCGAGGGCAGTTTTTATTTTCTCCCTCCCACTTCGGAAGTTTAGCCATGAAATGTATCACTTTTTTTATCTTTTTAGATCTTTCAAATGGGCATGGAACCCAGCTGAGTAGTTACATTGAATAGCTTATGTGGTGAAAAAAGTGAAAGTGAAAAAGAAAACTTAAGCAAGAGAGAGAGGGAGTCGTAAAAATATTAAGTAGAAAAATAAAAAACTCAATGAGCACATTCTTGGAAAAAAGTTGAATAAATGAAAATATAAAACCTCAAAATTCAAGAATAAAAAATAAAACAAATAAACCTATAACACACTGAATGACAACAAAAAGGACGAATCTACCAAATCCAATAAAGATCAGAAGAAGAGGCTGAAAAACAGGGGCCGTCAGAGACAACGAAGAAAGATGCCCCCAGGGCGAGGTGACGAAACGGATTAAGAGTGGAGCGGCGCCGATCTCGCTCTTCGGATTACAAAGTGGGAGGCCTCCTCCCCTGCCTCTGCCCCTCCCCTCGGCCCTCCTGCGGGGCACGCCGGCGTCTGCGAAGGGGAGAGGTGTGCGGGGAAGGGGAAGGGGAGCCGATCCTCCGATGCCGGCGCTTCGGGAGGCGGCGCTCGGGAATTCCTCAGGTGCCCCCACGGACGCGGAGGCGCCCGGGGATGGAGGGTCATACAGAAAGCAAGAGGTGGGGAGGGGGTAAGAAACGGACAGCTTGGAAGATACAGGCATAATAAAAAAAAAGAAAAAAAAAAAAAACTTCCTGTGCGCACCAAAGTCGATGTTATTGTTCTATCTATTTCGTAATGAATTTCACAAGAATCGGACCTTGATTACAAATAATTACAGTGTTGTCATTGGCTGTTATTTTAGACTAGCATGTTCTTTTATAAATAGTAAAAGGACCTTCTTCTCCTCTCACTCCCTGGTCAGCGTCTTTGAAGTAGCGGCGCCCCTTTTGTGCGTGGAAACAGAGGAGTTTAGGGAAATCCCAAAGTTTGTATTCCTCTTGGTTCAGAGAAACGGGAGCGTGGTCGGCTTGTATACGCTGAAATAGAAATGTGTTGCCCTTTCGATGCTGAACATGAGTCTTGAATGAGTTTAAGGTAAATGCAAATGAAAAATCTGACCTTCGAGAGACTGACAACGCGAACTAGTGTCAGCCGGAGGTAAAACAGAAGCACACACACATAGCTTTTATCGAGGTCCATATCTATCTGTCTATCCATCTATCTATCTGTCTATATATCTAACTGTCTGCCTGTCTATCTATCTATCGCTCTATCTGTTTATCTGTGTATCTGTCTATCTGTGAATCTGTCTGATTATCTGTGTATTTGTCTGTCTATCTAACTGTCTGTCTATCTGTCATTCGGGGGGCGGGCGGGCGGGCGCGGGCGGCGGGCGAGGGACGCTAGCCGAGCCTCATATTTTTCGAGGAGGTGAAAGAGACAAAAACATGAAACGTGAGACAGTGCTGCAGAAATTGTATGTTAAGTGAGAAGAAAGAGCGAAGCCACAAGATACTATTGAGACGAAAGTTCCTCGGCCATATCCCATAAAAGTGACCTTTACGGAGACCGGGC
>NC_061853.1:14325614-14328114 GCF_019202785.1 Penaeus chinensis | reverse complement strand
GCTGGGAACTAGAGAAGTCTAGTTCAGCTGTAACAAGTCTGAATTCTTCTTGTTGGAACTCGTGAGGTGTGGTTTCTGTCTGTCAATCAGGACGCAGCTGTCGTTGTGGCATGGCCAAACCTGGCTTGTGTGCAGAGTGTACAGGTCAGGGCCAGGGTTTCTTCAGTACCCCCCCCCCCCCCAACTCAGTATGTGAGTAGGGTGAGCAAGTTGATTCGGCATGCGTTCGATTCCAGTGAAAGACTGTTGTTGTAAGTCGGTTCCAGCTTAAAGAGGGGAAGGAAGATAATTTTCCATGGGACTGCGAGCAGGATAATGAAATCATATTAGAGCAGAGCTCAGGAACAACCAAAGCAGCTGCAGAGTGTTTTGAGCAGGAGGTTGACTATGAGCAGACTCAGCAGGAATGACGTAGGTAAGCACAGCGAAAGATGACAAGATACAAAAAACAGGTGTAGGCAGAAACAGTTACAGAGATGAAGAGATAAACGAAAAGTTGCTGAGAAAGGTTCTCTATTAATGTCAGTAGGCAGCAACATGGCACTGGTAAGGTTGCTGTGACACCAACCGAACATCAATGAGCTGTTTAGCAAGTAGAAGCTTAGCAATAGATAGATACAGTATTCAGAATTATGATCCCACCACTGCCACCAGATGTGTCTTTCTTACATGGCTGGCATAAGTTAATCTTAGCTGTTTTTCATTTCATTGGCAGTAGATGAACTACTGATACATGATATGCATGGGGTATCATTCACATCCTGGTTGTGTGGCAGTGTGAAAAAGGGAAAGGGAGTTGCATTACAATAGTGCTGTCTGATTGCCTGTGCTGGAAGCTTATATCCTTGCTCATAATGGGATGAAGGAAAAAGAAAGAGAGAGAGAGGGGCCAGTGAAATTGAGAGAGTGATAGAGAAAGAGCAAAAAGGAGGGAGGGAGAGAGAAGAGAAGAGATAGACAGAGAAAGAGATGTTGGGAGAGGTGATAGAAAAAGAAGCAACGTTAAAAGAGGAAAAAGTCTTTTTCACACTTAGTATTCTCCGATCGAGCCTCGGGTGGGCGTGTGGAGATGACCTGGATCTCGGCCACAAAATTTGGCAGGTTCTCCTTCCATCCCGTGACCTCTCCCCGTACCCTGCCGCCCTCCCCGATGCCCCTCTCCCTTCCATCCCCTGACCGTACCCCTTCCCTCCATCCCTGTCCCTGTTACCCGCCTGCCTGCCATCCGACCCTGGCACCCTCCCTCTTGGCGCTGCACCCCTCCCCCTCTCCCCCCACCCTCTCCCTCTCTCGCCTTCCACTATCCGCCGCTCTCCTTTTTTCTCCATTTTTTATTTTCCTTTTTAAGCTTGTGGGGATTTTTATGTGTAAAACTTGTGTTAACGTTATATTTTTCAACGTTATATTTTTGTGAGAGGGGAATCGGTTGGCATTTTGCGGTTTTCTTGTTATTCATTCTAAGAGCAACTGGGTATAGATATTGAAAAGTTTACTGTACAGAACGTTATTATGAACAGGAACACAAACAAATTAAATCAATAGATGAATAAAACATGTGCTGTATTTTTATGCAGATGCTAACTATAATCGGCTCTTGAGCATTTTGGAGTCCCTCGCCCACGAGCAGCCAGCGCGGGCGGCGGCAGGCGCTCCCTCACACCCCGTGAACCGCCGCAACTTTGACGCCGGGGGGGGGGGGGGGGCAGCACCAGAATAGCACCTGACGACAGAATTCCGCGCGCGCTCTCACGGCCCAGAGGCAAAACACCGCCGTTGGAGATTTGTTTGTTTGCATTGTTTAGGCGAATTGCTTTAAAACAAGGGTAGGTGTTCTAATATCTACGGAGAGAAAGCAGCTTTTTAATTGACACACTCATTCTAAAACTGAGAGATTATTATGAATGAATACATGAAAACAGTCAAGCCCACATGAGTTAACAGCCTTCAACTAGTCCCACTTCCATGTTACAAAACAGCAGCTTGTATAATTTCACATCAGAAAACGAGGCAAAGCGTGTCGAAAATACAGCGAAGAAAACCAGTAAACACGCGGTCGTTCCGTCAATCAGCGACACCGTTTAATGAAGCAACAACGCAGACTCGGCCCAGGGAGGAGCGTCCTCACGGTACGAACACATGCTTTCTTAACTGCCCCCCTATTTCCGACCCTTCAACCCTCCTCCCAACCCCCTACTATCCCCCCCAAGATCCCCCCACCCCACCCCCACTCGCACACGTCGGGGCGCCCCTCGTACCCCGCTTCCGGACAGCTGATACTCTGCTTGCCAGACAACATCTCGCCTGGCCTCCGATACATGTGTACCTTTTCATCTATATTTCTCCTTACCCTAGTCATGTTTCTGCTCTGTCCTCAGTTATTTTTCTTCATCTCTGCATTATCTTTCTCCCTTCTCTCTACCTATAGTTCCCTCTATTTTCCTTCCCACCTACTCATATTTCTTTTAAGTACTTCCTCTTCTTTGCCTTCCTCCTCTTTTTT
>NC_061853.1:14318114-14320614 GCF_019202785.1 Penaeus chinensis | reverse complement strand
ATAGGGACAGTAATGATGATGATATGAATAATCATCATTGTAGCATTGATGCGTTGACAATAGTGATAATACTCACAGCAGTGATAATAGCAATGATGATAATGATGGCAGTGATAATACTATTTACAACAGCAACAACAACGGTAATGATGATAATAAAATTATTATGATTATAGTAATGATAATAGTAGTAATAATGATGATAACCACAACAACAACAAAAATAAATAATGATAATAATTATGATCGCAATAATGATAATAATAATGATGATAATGATAATTATGATGATAATAATGACAATAATGATAATCATTATAATAATGATAACAGTACTAACAATAATGATAATGGTAATAATAATAATAATAATAATAATAATAACAATAATAATAATAATAATAATAATGATAATATGGACACAGTATAACAATACGAACAACAACAACAAACAAGCATTTGACAACAATGAAAGTAATAATGATAATAATAACCACATTAATAATAATGATAACAACAACAAGGATAATAATAATAATGATAATAATAATAATAATGATAATAATAATAATAATGATAATAATAATAATAATAATAATAATAATAATAATAATAATAATAAAATATTAATAATTGTAATAATAGTGACAATAATAGTGATAATAATAATAATAAGAACAATAACAACAACAATAATAATGATAATAATGATAATAATAATAATAATAATAATAATAATAACAATAATAATAATAATAATAATAATAATAATAATAATGATAATAATAATAATGATAATAATAATAACAATAATAATGATAAAAATAACAATAATAATAATAATAACAATAATAATAATAATGATAATAATGATAATAATAATAATAATAATAATAATAATGATAATAATAATAATAATAATAATAATAATAATAATGATAATAATAATAATAATAATAATAATAATAATAATAATAATAATGATAATATGGACACAGTATAACAATACGAACAACAACAAACAAGCATTTGACAACAATGAAAGTATCGGGAATGTTTGTCGCAATGATATTCAGTAAAGGGACAAAGGATGAAAGAGATTGAAATAAAACCAAAAAAATAATAAATAAGAAGATAAACAGATATTAATCAGTACAACTAAATGGACAGATTAAACGCTTATTCTTTTGTTGCTTCGACGATGGAAATAATCAGCGTCGATAATTTCATTAATCGGTTAATAATGTGCCTCCAACAAGAGAGGAGTGTGCGAAAAAAGGGCATTTTCAAGCGGCGAAACGAGCAGTGCTTTCATAAATAATGTTATGACACGTTAATAGCACCGATGCATGATTTATTGTTGCCTGTATTTTGCCCTCTTTTTCTCCCTCTTTCACGTAAACATGATTAAATCATAAAGTGTGATATATGAGGTTTCCTCTTTGCGGCGCGTGTTTGGCAACAGGGTTACACTGCATGGATAATGAGCACATGAATATGCATATCTATACATGATGAACACGCGATGAATAGTGGGCGGACAGTATTGTCTGTGGGAATAAATGCAAGTGAGGGTAATTTCATGTGGATGTATGTCTTCTTGAAAAGGGTGTATATATACTCCCTGTCAGTCTCTCTTAATATTTCTATATTGTGTCCAAATCTGCCATCTCTGTTTGCCTCTCTGTGTATCTATTTCTGAATCTCCCCTCGCCGCCTACTCTCTACCATTCTTTTTGTCTCTCTTTTGCTCTTTTTCCCTTCTTTCAGTTTTTTTTTTTTTTTTTTTTTTTTTTTTTACCGACCTCTCTTTTATCTCTAAATCCTCTAACTCTCTAACTCTAACTCTCATCGTCTGTCTGTCAGTTTGTTTCTCTCACTCTCCTCTCTCTTTCTCTCTCCTTCTCTCTAAGAATGAAATGAAACACACTCAAGCGCTTAAAGTAGGCTTGTGTTACCTTGTTTTAGCTTGTCTAAAACCCAGCATCTGGACAGAACATTAAAGAGACCGAGAAGAACTTTGAGAAGATGCTAACTATGTAAAATACTATTATAACGTATATCATGTAACTAGCATTATATGAACAGTCTCTCTTAATTCAGGAAGTTCATATCCACGGCAGAGCTTCACAAGAGAAACTTTAACTAGGAAAGATGTATGATTCATAGATGGACTGAACGAGCGGCCTGACCAGCCACGAACACGGCCATCGCCGAAACAGCTTGCTTTCCTTTGTTCAGAACAGTAATAAGTGCGTTATTATTCACCTATATCTTGTAACCATTATTATCAAGATCTTACATTTGTGGGGAGTTTAAACATTCATTTCTTATGAGATAATAAATAATCTATAGAGAGAAGGAAATATGAATATCAAAATTCTACTTGTGACTATTCTAGAATTGGCCAATACAAGTAACTATCATGGAAAACAAACGCGCGAAAATTGCACTTAATAATAGCATATAAATCCTCAATAAGATTCACAATTTGAAATTA
>NC_061853.1:14285614-14288114 GCF_019202785.1 Penaeus chinensis | reverse complement strand
ATATACACATATTCTTATGTGTGTATATATATATATATATGGATGAACTACCAACAATGATTAACTAATCAACTACTAAGAACCAAGCCAACTATATGATGTCAAGTCGAAAAAAGTTATGAAAATTAATAAAACAGCCTCACAAGGTTGCCTTTGTAAGATCCGCGCCCGGTAGGGATGCTGTGATCGTCATCCTGCCACTGCAGACTAATCAACAAACATAAAGATCAAATCGACCAAAAGCAGTGATCATAACTATCCAAGATCGGAACATGGAGCATTCGAAGTTTATACCAAACTGGAAGACTGGACAATGTCCTTCACGAACGAAACGAGATGGACAGAATGAATGTCCAATGTTTAAGTTTGTGCGAAGTGAGATGGCCAATGCTGGAGACTTTATGAAGGACCAGAAAAGAGTCCTTGTCAAGAACACAAGAATGGAGTTACTCTGGTCTTAGCCAAGAACTTTTCAATATTCATTCTGTCGCTCTGGCTCAAAAATGAGCGCATGCCTCTAGTCAAGATCAAAGCTAGTCCTGTAAATGTAAACATCCTAGTAGCATATGCTCCGACTGCGGATGCTAAAGACCAACAAATCGACAGCTTCTGCAACTCTGTTCATGAATTATTCTCTTCATGTAAATCAAACGAAATTACGATTATTATGAGTGTCTTTAATGCTAAAGTTGGCAAAGAACGAGATGGGAATAATGTTGGACCACACAGTCTGGGGGAATGGAATGCAATGAGATACACTTATAGATAGGAGAAAAATCTGGTCGTCTCAAACACCTGGTTTAATATACACCCCAGACGATATACATGGATTAGTCTAGGTGATACAGCCAGAGTTTAAATCGACTGTGTTAATTGTGTTATGATCAGTTCAAGATACCGCAACGCAATCAAAACTCCCGAGCATATTCGGTTGCAGACACAAATTCAGATCATAATCCAATAATAATCTAATTCATATATTTTATTGAAATCTACCAGAGGCTTCTAGCAATGACGCTGACCATCGTTTTGGTGCGTTCATTAAGAATATCCAAGCAGCAGCTGCTAAGACAACTGCGAAAATAGATAAAAAGCCTTCATCAAGCTTGTTCCACTCAGAGCTCTAAGACCTGTTACGAAAAGGGCAAGTCTCAAAACAGAACACCATGTAAAATGAACTAGTAAATAGTCTCTACAAAAATGAATGTAAGAAGCCAGAGAAAAGTGGCTGCAGGAGAAATGTGATGAAGTAAAGAATCTCAGTTGTAAGCCGAAGAGATGTTATAACGGGTAAGAGAGGTCACTGATCAGCGATCCTTTTCCTCCTCAAATTACATCAAAGCAGCAGACGGCCAAATTCTCCACGAGTTCCAGGATGCCAGTGCTCATTGGGAAGAGCATGTTCAAGAACTTTTGGATGATGAGCAAGAGCCAGAAGATCTAGTCCTGGAAACTGTCACATCTGGTCCACCAATTCTGAAGTCAGAAGTGCACTGGTCCCTACAGCAAATGAAAACTGGAATAGCTGTAGGTCCTGACAGAGTATACACGTTGCTCAGGGCCTTAGAAGAAAAGGGTATTGATCTCATCTGGAACTTCCTAAAGAATATCTATGAAACAAGCAAGTTACCTAAAGAAATGATGAAATCAGTATTCTTGCCCTACCGAAGGTCCCAGGAACACAATTAGTCTGATGTCACATATTCTCAAAACTCTACTGAAAATCATCCTACAGAGGATCAGAAGACAATTCCTTCCAGAGACCCAGTTTGAGTTTATGAAAGATAAAGGTACGAGGAACGCTATCTTCATCATGAGTATGCTTGCTGAGATAGCCATCCAACACCAGCAAACCCTTTACCTGGTTCTCATTGACCATCAAAAAGCTTTTGATAAGGTCCAGCACTTCCCCATCAAGCAAAGTGTCCGACAAGAATTAGAAATCAAACAGGTGTCCTCCTTCAGTCATTTAGGAGCTCTTGTCACCTCAAATGTTCATTGAAAGGAGGAAATCAGACGCAGAACTGGACTAGCAAAACTCCAGAACATCCGAGCTCTCAATGCAAATAAAAATCAGATTCGTTAAAACCTTTGCAGAGCAGAGTCGGACAGGGACGTGAGCTTCTAGAATTGATCCGAGTACGACAACTCAAATTCCTCTGACATGCAATCAGTAAACGCACATAAGAAATCCTTACCTTAAGTGGTAAAATTGAAGGCAAACAAGATCAAGGTAGGACGAGAATAACATTCTTCCACAATTTCAATATACAAACACTTCGATGCCTCTGGAACAAAGAATGGAGACGGACCAGGTAGGTGTTTTGACCCCAACGATTGGCCTTTGCGGGTGCTTTGTTTTGCACTAGATTAAGATTAAAAAGTGTCAGTGCATGTGTGTGTGTGTGTGTGTGTGTGTGTGTGTGTGTGTGTGTGTGTGTGTGTGTGTGTGTGTGTGTGAGAGAGAGAGAGAGAGAGAGAGAGAGAGAGAGAGAGAGAG
>NC_061853.1:14255614-14260614 GCF_019202785.1 Penaeus chinensis | reverse complement strand
TAGGCGGAGGCGGGGTGGGGGCGGGAGAGGGGGGATGCGGGCCATGGCGAGGAGGTAGGGAGGGGGTGGGGAGGAAGGAGGGAGAGAGGGAAGGAAGGAGGGACGAGGGAGAGAGAGTGAGGGAGGAAAAGAAGAAGAGGTAGAGAGGGAGGGAGAAAGAGAAAGAGAGGCAGACATACACACAAGACGAGAACGATGGAGGGACAAACAGAGCAAGCGAGGCAGAGGAGGAAAAGGCCCGACTTCTCACGACTCGGCCGTGGAATATGATGCCCGTTACCGAAAGGCCGCTTGCTTTCGACGGTGCTTGAGCGGCGTGAGTTGGCACCTCCCCCCCAACCCCCGCGAATTGCGACTGCCCCCCCCCCCCCCCAACAGTCGCACTGAAATGCAAAAGAGGAATGAACGCAAAGTAGTAACAGCAGATAATCAAAGGATTTGGGGAATAATCGAGGACCAAATTGGTAGAGAGTTTCTCTGCATCTTTCTCTATTTCGTATATTTATCTTTCTTCGGTATTCGATCATTAACTACAATATTTAGGATCATCGATATATTTTCCATTTTTATATCCTCATTACTTATCATTATCATTATTGTTATCCCTATCGTAATGATGATGATGATGATAATAATGATAATCGCATTATTATCAATAATAATAATCGTGATAATAATAATAACAATAATGAGGATATTAATAATAATAGTAATAATAATAATGATAATAATAATTATAATAATAAAAAGATAATAATTATAATGATAATAATAAGGATAATGAGGATAATAGATAATGATAATAATAATAAGGATAATGAGGATAATAGATAATGATAATAATAATAATTATAATGATGATATTAATGATGATAATAATGATAATGATAATTGCATTATTATCAATAATAATAATAGTGATAATAATAATAAAAATAATGAGGATATAATAATAATAATAATAATAATGATAATAGTAATCATAATAACAATGACAATAAGCACGATAGTACTACTACTTCTACTACTAATGATGATAATAATGACAAAAATATAGTAATAATTATATACAACAATAATAATAATTGTCATAATAATAATGATAATAATGATAATGATGATGATGATAGTAATAATAATAATAATAATAATAATAATAATAATAATAATGACAATAATAATGATAACTAGTGATGCTAATGATCATAATAATGATAACAATAATGATAATGATAACAACAAACACACACACACACACACACACACACACACACACACACACACACACACACATACACACACACACACACACACACACACACACACACACACACACACACACACACACATACACACATATCATACCATTATCCTTCTTAATATTGTATATACGATATCCCTTACTACTGAAAATTTATTCAAAAGGTAGAATTCCCATACCTCTAGGTTCTTCAATTGTTGTAATGCTACATATAAGGGGAAAACACCCTGTGACCTTTTCATGTGTATGGAAGAAGATAAAGGTTTCTCATACAGGAATACTAATCATAAGCTAACAAGACCAACCAAATCCTCAAATAGAAGTCACTCCGAGCTAACAAATCATTCCTTTTCCACAGAGGATTCTGAAATTTTAGACTCATCCCAATTTGATTTTGATCTTAATAGCTTAAAGAGTTTATGGATTTCGAAATAAAAGCCCAACCTTAATGAATATTCATCTTCCACTGACCTTAAACTTCTCAAATGAATACCAATGTCAACTATTTTTTCATTTTTTAAAACAACCTTTCTTCTTACATATTGTAAAAAGCAATCTGTGGAAAATTCGGCATTAAGGTTTTATGATACAAAATGGACAGCCGGCTTCCCATCATTATTTCCTTTGTTTGTATACTGAAATTAAATCGTAGTTTAAGGATTTAGTAAACATTTTGCATATTTCTGGTTATTATTGATAGCCAGTCTATATATGTTATTGTGTATAATGTCTGTTATTTCCTATATCAACTTCTTCGTCTTAAATGTGATAGAATGTATCATTATCAAGAAACATGTACAAATTGTAGTTTTCAATTGAATATTAATTTCCTTTAACCTAGGCTATAATATTATCTTGTTATATGAATGTTTCAGATACTTAATATTCTTACATTAGTCGTTTATTTGAGTGTGTGTAAGTGTACATGTATGTGTGTAGATATTTTATATATATATATATATATATATATATATATATATATATATATAGATAGATATAGATAGATAGATAGGTAGATAGAGAGATAGATAGATATAGATATATATATATAGAAATATATATTCACATAGAAACACACACACACACACACACATACTCACACACACACACACACACACACATAATATATATATATATATATATATATATATATATATATATATATATATATATATATGTATATATATATAAAGAGCGATAGAGATGCATATATTAATTAACTTTTATACGTACACATGTTCATATCTCTCTCTCTCTCTCTCTCTCTCTCTCTCTCTCTGTCTCTCTCCTTGAGCGTAGATATATTTACCAATCCCCATCAGCACGTTACATGGATATCCGTTTCGTTTACCTGCATTTACCTTCACATCCGATATATCGATTTTTCTTCCGCCTATCTTTCTGTCTCCTCTTTGTCCGCCTTCCTCGCTCCCCCTGGACAATATCCAAGCCCTGGAGCAACACCGCTATCAAACGTTCTGGCGCAATTCATTTGTTATTTTGAACGCTTCAAGCACCAGCTGTCCTTTGAAAGAGAGAGAGAAAAAGCAAAAGAGAGGAGAAAAAATCTCTAAATTCTTCGCAACACAGAAATAACAGCCAGACATGCTAGCGCACGGAGGAAAGAGGAAGGGGAGGGGCAAGAAGGGGGTGAGTGGAGGAGGGAGAAGGGGAGGTTAGGAAAGGGTCTTGAAAAGAAAAAGGGAGACGAAGAAAAAAACTAGATCCTCAGGACAACCAAACGCACCAGGGAAAAAGAAGCCGGGGGAGGGAACGGCAGTCAAACAGCCATGGCCCGAAATGGGACTTTTATCTCTTTCTTTCTTTCTTTCTTTTCGTCTTTCTACCTTCCCTCCTCTCTCTCTTTAGATAATAAGTACTTAAACGTTGTCTTATTTCACTCATCTTGTTTTTCTCCAGCGAATATACTTATTCTACCACTCGTGCCATGAACGTTTTTGAAATAAACATCCCTTTCCCCAGGGGGCCATGAATACCAGAGGAGGCTTGAGTAACCCACGAATGGCGACACTCGCTCCTCTGCTCGTCAATAGAGCCAGTGATACAACAGGCATTCGTTGAACATCTCCATGGCAACGCTTTTTCCCTTCCTTGCCGAGTTAAAGACACGTCGGTCGTTCTTCTGTGGGAGAGAGAGGGGGGAAAGAAAAGAGAAGGCAAGAAACGGGAGAGAAAGAGAGACAGAGAGAGGATAAAGAGAGAGGGACAGATAAAAGAACAAGAGGCGACTGCGAGAGAGAGAGAGAGAACGAGAGGGGTGGGGGTGGGGGTTATAGCACTATTGTTCAAAGCAACTTGCACTCCAGCCCAGAGAAATGTGTAGTTCCGAGTGAGTTAATTTTTTACCTCCAATGCAGCCATCTTTCAGAACCAAACCAAAAACTGAACACATCAAATGACAAATAACAGGTTTATGTTATCAATAAAGATAAACAGAAAACAAATATAGGTCCGATGATGAAAATGATGATTACAAAATGCATATATTATAATAAAGTATAAAAAGTAGTACTGATGAAATCAATAACGATAATAATGATAATAATAGTAGTATCAACAATAATAATAATGTTAATAATAATGAAAATGATAATGATAATAATGATAATAAAAAAAATTATAATCATCATTATCATCATTATTATCATTGTTATTATTATCATTATTATTATTATTATTATTATTATTATTATTATTATCATTATTACTATTATCATTATCATCATTATTAGCATTATAATTATTATTATTATTATTATTATTACTACTATTATTATTATTATTATTATTATTATGACTATTATTATTATTACCATTACTATTTTTTTATTATTACAATCATTATGATTATGATTACCATTATTATTATTATTACCATCATTATTATCATTATTATATTATTATTATCATTATCATTATTACTATTGTTATTATTATTATTACTACTGTTATCATTGTTATTATTACTACTGTTACCATTGTTATTATTACTACTATTATTATCACCATTATTTCATTATCATTATCATTATTATCATTATTACTATCATCATTATTGTTAGTAGCAGTATTACTACTACTAGTGCTACTATTGTTGTTATTATCATTATTGCTATTATTAGCATTATTATCATGATGACCACCATGATTTTCATTTTTGTTACTATCAGTATCATCTCCTAATTTTCTTGATCATTACCTTTATGCCTACTTTTATTCACTGTTACCATTGTTTTGATAATATTTCCATCTTTTATGTGTGTATGTGCTGATTAGTATCATTATATGCATATGTGTGTGTGTGTGTGTGTGTGTGTGTGTGTGTGTGTGTGTGTGTGTTTATATACGTGTTCGTGACCTTGTCTATCACAACGCATTTTTCCCAGATTAATAAATATACAAGGGAAGTCTGGAAAGCCAAGCCAGCGCCCTCGCTAATAAAACAAAAACACGTGGCGAGCGCTTTTGCCCGAGGACACCTTCTGCCGCGAAAATCTGAATAATGGACAAGGGAATTCTGGGAAAGGGTAATTTAGCCGCTCTTTCTCTCTCTCTCTCTCTTTCTCTCTCTCTCTCTTTCTCTCTCTCTCTCTCTCTCTCTCTCTCTCTCTCTCTCTCTCTCTCTCTCTCTCTCTCTCTCTCTCTCTCTCTCTCTCTCTCTCTCTCTCTCTGTCTCTCTGGTCCTGTCTCGCTCTCCCTTTCTCTCTCTGTTTGTCTG
>NC_061853.1:14247565-14250065 GCF_019202785.1 Penaeus chinensis | reverse complement strand
CGGCAGGGCATCCCTCGACGTGTGTGCGGTGAGTGGCTTTGACATTCCAGATAGCTGATGTATAAATATATATATATATATATATATAGTGTGTGTGTGTGTGTGTGTGTGTGTGTGTGTGTGTGTGTGTGTGTGTGTGTGTGTGTGTGCATGTGTGTGTGTATGTATATATATATATATATATATATATATACATACATACATATACATACATACATACATATGTATATATATGTGTGTGTGTGTGTGTGTGTGTTTATATATGTGTGTATATACAAATATTTATACATACAGAATTATACAGAAATATATATATATATATATATATATATATATATATATATATATAGAAAGAGAGAGAGAGAGAGAGAGAGAGAGAGAGGAAGAAGAAGAAAGGAAAAGAGTAATGGGAAGAAAGAGAGAGAAGGTGAGAAAAAGAGATAGGAGGACGAGAGAGGGAAGAAAGAGAAAGAGATAGAGAGGGGGGGGAGAAATTCTGAAAGATAGAAAAAACGAAAGAGAGAGTCAAAGGGAAAGAGACCGTCTTTTGTACACACCATAATAGTTAATCCCGTATCAAATTGTAAGCCAGATTTTTAATGTGCCTGCACATTGGCAGCACCCAGGATTAAATTTAATTCACCTCCAGACTAGGCTTTACTTTTGAGTTCAAATCTTTACCCTGTGCATGCACAGAACAAGTTTATTAATCCCACCATTCATGTATTGATACATTATGACAACGTCATCAACTCCATAGAAAAGATGGAGTTGGGTTACCTTTGATATCTATAATAAGCAATAACAAAACAAATTCTGACATTTTCAAAAATTCATCAATATATATTTTTATGAGATTTAGGATATTAAAACTGCAGATATATCTCTCAACATTGGAAAGAAAAACCCACAGATAATTTGGTAGTTTACAGACATAGAAAAGACTAGGTTATTTACAGGTTGCAAAAACATTCCCAATTTATGCAATATATAGATAAAAAAGAAAATTTTTAATAACATCATGATTAGATTTCAAATTCAAAGTAAAAACATTCTAATTCTTAAAACTAAAGTGACTTCAAAACTGCATAGACATTTGTTATTATAATCTTCGATAGCTACACTCTGAAAAAATCGCCCGCCAAAAACCCCATCCCCCCCCCCCCCCAACCCCCTCCCCCCCCCCAGTTTTGGATGTCCCCCCCCCCAAACGCCCCCATTTTAAAAACCAACCAGCCCCTCCCGCCCCCCAACCTCCCTCCCCCCCACCCACTCCATCCCCACCCGCCTCACGTCCCCCCCTACTCCAAAACCTCCACCCCTCCCCGTCCCCAACCAAAATCCCCTTCCCAATCCGACACCCCCACCCCCCCCCCCCCTTCCCCCCCCCCCCACCCCCCCCCCCACCCACCCCACCCCCCCCCCCACCCCCCACCCCCCTCCCCACCCCCCCACCCCCCCCCCCCCCCCCCTCCCCCCCACCCCCCCCCCCCCCACCCCCCCATCCCCCCCCCGACCCCACTTCCCCCCCCCCCCCCCCCCCCCCAATCCCCTTTCCCCCCCGCCCCCCACCCCCCCCCATCCCCCCCCACCCCCCCCCCCCCCCCCCCCCCCCCCCCCACCCCAACCCCCCCCCCCCCCTCCACCCCCACCCCCCCCCCCCCCCCCCCCCCCCCCCCCCCCCACCCCCCCCTCCCCCCCCCCCTCCCCCACCCCCCCCCACCCCACACTTCCCCCCCCCCCCCCCCCCCCACCCCCCCCCCCCCCCCCTCCCCCCCCCCCCCCCCCCCACCCCCCCCCCCTCCCTCCACCCCCACCGCCCCCCCCCTCCCCCCCCCTCCCCCCCCCTCCCCCCCCCCCCCCCCCCCCCCCCCCCCCCCCCCCCCCCCCCCCCCCCCCCCCCCCCCCCCCCCCCCCCCCCCCCCCCCCCCCCCCCCCCCCCCCCCCCCCCCCCCCCCCCCCCCCCCCCCCCCCCCCCCCCCCCCCCCCCCCCCCCCCCCCCCCCCCCCCCCCCCCCCACCCCCCCCCCCCCCCCCCCCCCCCCCCCCCCCCCCCCCCCCCCCCCCCCCACCCCCCCCCCCCCCCCCCCCCCCCCCCCCCCCCCCCCCCCCCCCCCCCCCCCCCCCCCCCCCCCCCCCCCCCCCCCCCCCCCCCCCCCCCCCCCCCCCCCCCCCCCCCCCCCCCCCCCCCCCCCCCCCCCCCCCCCCCCCCCCCCCCCCCCCCCCCCCCCCCCCCCCCCCCCCCCCCCCCCCCCCCCCCCCCCCCCCCCCCCCCCCCCCCCCCCCCCCCCCCCCCCCCCCCCCCCCCCCCCCCCCCCCCCCCCCCCCCCCCCCCCCCCCCCCCCCCCCCCCCCCCCCCCCCCCCCCCCCCCCCCCCCCCCCCCCCCCCCCCCCCCCCCCCCCCCCCCCCCCCCCCCCCCCCCCCCCCCCCCCCCCCCCCCCCCCCCCCCCCCCCCCCCCCCCCCCCCCCCCCCCCCCCCCCCCCCCCCCCCCCCCCCCCC
>NC_061853.1:14175065-14185065 GCF_019202785.1 Penaeus chinensis | reverse complement strand
ATTTATATATATATATATATATATGTGTGTGTGTGTGTGTGTGTGTGTGTGTGCGTGTGCGTGTGCGTGTGCGTGTGCGTGTGCGTGTGCGTGTGCGTGTGCGTGTGCGTGTGTGTGTGTCATGATTAACCTATGTCGAGGGACCATGTATTTGATGTACTGCTGAAAAGGCACGGAAACATGTTATGCACTTTTGAAATAGAATACTTACAATGCGTTTCGTAATTAATGAAAATATATTTGACTGGCTGGTCGGAGTGTATCAAATTGTACCAAGGTTGAAGCATACAAATTGATACAAACCGAAAAGATGTTTCAACTGGTTCTAATAAAGGACAAACATGTATCAAAGTCTTAGGGATTTCGTAAAGGCTTTATATATACATACTCTATGGTTTGTGGTTGTCGAATCAGTGCAAACAACTTACCAATATTTTTCATACACCTTACTCTCATCACTCATTTCAACAATAGTTTTGCCTCGTTTTCCAGTCTTCAAAACTACAATTTCCCATTCACCGATGTCTGGTCACATATGCTTCCAGGAAGTCTGTGCGCGCCGCCCTCGTCCTCATCCCCCTGTTCGGCCTCCACTTCTTGGTCACACTATATCGCCCCGCCGGCGTCGCCTGCCACGCCACCGAGCTCTATCATCACCTTAACTCTTGCGTGGATGGACTCCAGGGTTTCTTCGTGTCCCTCGCCTTTTGCTATTTCAATGGTGAGGTAAGAAGATGGCCTGAGGCTGGGATGCCTCACGAAGGATGACGGGTTAAATGGATGCATGCAGGGAGGCAGAAAAGAGATACCATATTATGACAAAAGCGGAACCAGCATTTGAGGACAGGACCTTTGTCTGTTTGTCGATCTCTTCTACTTTTCTATCTGTGTGTATGTGTGTACATACATACATATCACTATATACAAACATACATATATATGAAAAAATATATATATACATATAAATATACATACATACATATCATCATCTGCATTGGTGCGGCGGTTCCCTTCGAGGGCGGATGTTTATTCCTGTGCTAAAAGAGAAAGCCAGGCAGCACATGCATCCTGCCCAAGGAGAAGGGCAGCTGCTTGGACGGAGGTGTGAAGTGCACCATCCGGTTTTGCTACGTATTGTTGACATCGCTCGGCCACGCGCGAGGCTCGTCCTCGAGCCGTCTGCAACGTTTGAAACACTACAATAGCGCATAAGGATACAGGTTCTGGTGATCCGATGGTCGGTAGGGTCGTCGCATGCCAAGGTAAAGGGTGTGGCAGAGGTTTCGCACTGAGGTGTAACATTCAGTAGCGAAGAGGGTCAATCGTTTTCAAGAGGCTGAAATATAAGTGTACCAGGCCAGTAAAAGGGCAAAGGAGGAGGATAATAATACGTATGTTAATCACCTTACTAAGATGCAAGAAAAATGAGAGCATAATAAGAACAATTTGTCACAAGTATGGTAACGTGTCAAGTGGGTGTGAATTACTTCGAATTGTCAGGATTAGCGAGTTCAGTGAAGTACCATCATACTGAAGAGATAAAAAATAATTGGACAAAAATTCCATATCTAGGGCTAGTACGCAAGTATTTATGCTTCGAATACATGGGCAGCTGGGCCTGAACTTAATTCTAACAGTGCACTTTTCGGCGCTTCAATCGTATGAGCGTAAGTGTACGGCGGGCGCAGGATTACATCGTGTACGGTCATCAGCCGGGCATAAAATCAACTTGCGGTAATAATCTAACTGCGCGTCTCGGGCGCTTCAATCGTATGAGCGTAAGTAACTTCTCGGTGCGGCGGTCGCAGGATTCATTCGTTTACGGCAATGAGCCGGGCTTAAAATTAAATTGTGGTGATAATAACTATGAAAGCCTATATGAAGTATGGCGTCTGTAGTGCATTACCAGTGTTATGATTATTTGCAACAGAAGAGACTACCATCAGTCAGATACAGGTTACTTATTCACCAAATCCTTAAACTAAAGAAGCATAAATTCTAGCTTAGATGAGGATAAGATATCGAACTTCGAGATGACATCATGAGAGCGATTTGGGTTCAGTTATAAGTTCTAGGGGTGGCACTTTGTAAAATTCATAATCCTAGAGTGAATTCTGTGTAGAGTGGGCAGGTAGGTGGGTTTGGCCTAAGGCAGGTAATCGACATGTATCATAAAACTATGTGTGAAAAAGCGAACGATTAGTGTGGGAAGTATAAAATACAGGTTTTGTGAAAGACAGAACGATATACATACATTCATAGAGGAAGTAGTAACGAAGCACTAACTAGTAGGGTACAGTATGCAGGTGAAAACAATAATATTACAACGAAAATTGTAGTAGTAAACTATTTTCCCGTTAAATAACATAACGGGAAAAAACGAACATATCAATACATAGTTATTTGTTCAGGGAGAATATAATGAACTGCAATGTGAGGACAACAATAATAAACTTTAGATAAAACACTAATAGCAGAAAAATACCATGTGACTTCGTTTGCTGTGCTGAAAAAAACAATGGTTGACAGCGAGAAGTTATGTAGTATATAGTTAGTAGTTTGTGTCCATTGAGTGGCGTGTACTCGTATGTAAGGTTTGCGTGGGTATAGGGAGGGCAGTAGTTAATCTGGCACTAATGGGTACACTTACTTTTAATAGTAGCTAGGAAGTATTGGTGGTGCTGAGTAGAATGGCGGCTCCATGGTTGGATCTTGGTCTTGGTCCAGGAAACCTCTAGCCCCAGGGAATTTGCTTCAATGCTGAATGCATCAAGAGCCTCAACTAGGGTTTCCGGAGACTCAGATAGAATAGCAAAAGGTCGGTTATCTTGATATTGCCCAGAGTTGCTCCAGATTGACTTTGGACAGTACCTATACCCAAGCAGTCCGCGCCCTAACCCACATCGGCACTCTACAGTGACTCAAAGCACCAAGGATACAGTCTATTGTGGACTTACCAGGAGGGAATTCAGATTGCTTTGGCCTCTGGTGCCTTAGCAGGTAGTCTCTAATACGTTTCAGAAGTATGAAGAAGTATGGGAGAGATAATCTTAATTGGTATACTGAGCAGTGTAATACCTTGGTGATTGCTGTAGCCCCATCGACCCTCTTTCCCCCTCCAGAGAGGGATGACCACACCCCTCAGCCCACACCTTAACTGGATCTGAGATTATCTGGCCACTTACTGACCAGTCATATGCGAGTTCAACTATCTCAGAGATTGGTAAGTAGGAGGAAGGTCATGTACTAGGAAATGGCTTTCGATCTCTGCAAGATTCCTGATAAACTGTTCCTTGTCCATTCTCAGCAGTGACCTAGTCCTGTGAACCAAGGAACAATGCAAGTCATGATCCCCTGACAATTGAGCCATGCAACAATCATAAGTGGCTTAAAGTGCATTGAGCATTTCATGTTGAAGGTGTCCCACAGAAGAACAGGGTCCATCAGGTCCCTGAGTGCTGTGAAACAACCAGAGGTAGCTTCAGCAAACCTCAGGGCACACTCCCACTCCCTCAATATGTCTACATGAAACATCCAGTGGTGTTCATTGGAATGACGGGACCCAGTAGGCACAGCTAATCTATGATTAGTTCCACAGAACCTGGCACTCTGATATACCCTGCAGTTCTGGAGAATCTCCAGTGTGTGCTAATGAGGATGTGATCAATTTCATTGACCACATTACCCTTATTGTTGTACCAAGTCCACTGGTTCCAAAAGCTAGACATCCTCCATTTCTGGGACCTAGTAAAGTCCCGAAAAAGGAGGCTATTCTCTCTGCCAGACATTTCATAGCCAGTTTGATCGCAACCAGATACTGCATTGAAGTCATCCAGAACAATGCAAATATCTCGCTGAGGACAGCTGTCTGTCACAGATGCAAGTTTCGCGTAAACACATCTTTCATATCAAGTTTATAAAGATCAGTAGGAGCATAAACAGCGATAAGAGACATGAATCCAAACGTAAACTTTGGTCTCAATACCAGTATATTCTCATTAACTAGAGTGACCTCTACTACCAAGGGTTGAAGTCTGCTGGAGATGGCTATGGCTACTCCCTGGAGATGGTGACCATGTCTGCCGCCTGACCAGTAATAAGTATAGGCACCCACACTAATCGTCCTGCTGCCAGGTCTTCTCACCTCTGAGAGAGCAGGCACCTCAACTCTCAGCTGCTTCAGCTCCTTAGACATTAGTGGTAACCGATCATCCTGTTGCAAAGAATGAAAGTTCCAAGCCCCCACTTTGAGAGCCCACCTGAGGTTTAACCTCGAGCAATCACTCCGGGTGGACAACATCTCTGCCACCTCCATCGACATTGCCCCATATAGCAAGGGTTGGCTGGCTGCAGGTCCCATGGCCTTTGTCCCACAAGCCTCACGCCAGATTGGGGTCACTGGGACACAGACGTGACAGGTAACCCCCACTTCCAGGCTCAGTCCCAGTGGTTGCCAACCCAGTGGGACCCACTGCTTGCTTTACTTGCTAGATAAGAGGGAAGCTTGCTCTCCCCCCAGCACCAACTTCTATATGTTTTGCTGCTAGTTGGGTTATCTCGGGGAGGTGGACTGGCTTGGCCTGCCTCCCCACAGCCATCCAAGGGGTGGCTGTGGGGTCACCTATGAAGCCAGGGCGTGTCTGTACGCTGGTTGCCTTGACTCTGTACTTTTAGGGCCTCTTGCTGCTCCAAGAGCCTCCACAGTTCAGCCTACAACCTCAAGGTACCTAGTTTCCATGGATGGCCACTAGGAGGCACTGCAGAAGTCTTGATGATGGTGAGACTTTGATCTGGTTAGGGAGATTTATGCACAGCTGCTTCCTTTTCGCTGCGAGCGAGAAGGCATGCTAAGCACCTAACACTAATAATCTACCACACCATCACTTCACTTCACCCTGAGCATGAAGCACCCACTTACATATACATGTATTTATAAATATATATATAAATCTATATGTGTGTGTTTATATATGCATATGTGTGTGTATGTGTGCATATGTGAATTAATTCGCTAACTGATTAGTTAATTTCAAATGTCCTCTCTCTCCTCTGGTAGGTGCAGCAGCTCCTCTGGAGAACATACCGAAGCTGGCTGGACCGTCGGAACCCGCGGAAGGGTCACCACCGCCCGTCGCAGTACACAGCTATGGGACGTTCATCCGCCACGCTTCTCAACACCACGTGCACCTCCATGGAGTGCACACGCTACTTTCAGGTGAATAAGTCCAGTTATATGTCTTCAACAGTTCAAGCTCCCGGGCATCCTCTATGCTAGTACAGAGATAACACGTTGGCCTCTCATCCAAGGGGTCGGCGGTTTGCGCCCCACCCAGGGGGTTGGACATGGATAAGGACTAAGCTAAGTCAAGTCAGCAGCAGCTGACACGACCCTAATCGAGTCGGCATTAGTTGACACTAGCCAGGCTACCTTCATATGCATATCCTGGGTAAGGCTCAGCTTCGCATATCTTCATATATCTGTGGTGGCTGGGTTGTCAGCAGGTACCAAAGCAAAGAAACCTGCTTGCAACACCTGCCCTTAGCAAGTTGCTCTAGGAGCTGATATCAACACCCTGGCTGTGTGTGACAGCCAGTTCATAGTCTTGTTCTAAGCATCTGCATATTTTTTGTCTTATGCTTGTGTTCCTGGGTGCCTGGATGACCTTTGAAAGGACATGGGGATACCCAGAATGATCCTGGCAGCTTTATTTTGAATTGTCTCTAATTTTTCTCTTAGTCTTGGCTTGGTGGCATTCAGGGCGACAGAAGCATAGTCCACAATGGGATGGACGGCATGTACATAGCATTAATGATCTCAGTACTTTGTGTCCTATATAATCATTGCTCTCTAGACAGACAGTCTTGCTTTGGTTCGGTCAACTAGGTACTGGAGCTCCTTTTGGAAGTAGAGGACCTGGTATATTCTGATTTCAAGGTATCGGAAGACCTGAACCCATTCTAGGTCCATTCCCTGGACACTCAGAATTGTGTCTTGAACATTGTGTCTAGAGCCATTGATTTAGCTGTAGAGATCTTTAGTCCTATCCTACAACACTCCTCAGATACAAGGGCCAGACAGCACTGTACTGTTCTTAGACAGTGTGGTCCAGTGGAGATGATTGCAAAATCGTCTGCATAGATGATCATGCACCCCGCTGGGAAGTGTACGTTGAGGATACAAGACATTAGGGTGTTTATATTAACGCTGGACTGAGGACCCCACCCTGTGGTATTCCATTTTCTAGTGGCTTGTGTTGTGATAGGTGACCCTGGAATCTGACTTTGGCTGTTCTATTCCTGAAATAGTCACCTATCTAAGCCAAGAGCTTAGATAGGTGATTCCCCTCTGGATCAAGGACTCAGGTCTAGGGACACTACCACAGATGTGACAGCGCTGGCTATGCTGTGTGCTGTGCTCATGCCTCTTGTGAAGCCATGGAGGTGTTCATTTGGGGGTCCCATTTTCCACTGGAGCCAGTTTAGACTGTCTTGCCCAGACAGCTGAGGAGAGAGATGAGGCAATACCTCACTGGCACCTTTGGTTTTGGGATGGGAACTATGTCATCCCTCTTCCAACTCTGGGGTAGTGTAGGTTTCCCAAGACTTGATGAGATGTATGTTTTTCTTAGTTCTCTTAGAGAAAAGATAACATCTGAGTTATTGGGTTTGGCTCCCCTGTTTCTGATATGAGCAAGCCTGCCTGGTTGTAAGCATTCTTGGTTTGCCCTCAATTTGTCTGGCAGACTATGCACCAGCCTGTCTGCCTCTGAACCATAGCCACAGCTCTTTAAGGGTTGTTCAGTGGCCAAAAGACTCACACCATTATAGCCACTTTTCCTGCCTGACTCTCTTGGTAGTTTCCTACCAAAAGAGTCAGCTTTCAACTTTCCTTGGGAGGGCTAGTATGCCAGTTTTTTTTTTTTTTTTTTTTTTTTTTTTTTTTGCCTTCGGAATTGTTTTCTGCGCATGTTAATTCTGTGGTTGACCTCTTTAATCTCGTCATTGAAGTCTTTGTAATTCCTGGACCAAGGCCAATTTTAGGTATGGTCTGTGAGGCTGCTTGATTTATGGCATAGATAAGTTTGGCTTCAAGCACATCCACATTTTCACTCTGTGAGGGTTCATCTAAGACTGTGGTCCAAGGCATTCTGAAAGGCATGCCAGTTGGCCTTGTCTGTTTTCCATCTAGGATTGTGCTGTGGTATTGGGGCTGGGCCAGCATCCAAGAGGGTGGTAACAGTGCCATAGTTGTTACTTGTAATAGTCTTATCAACATACAATCTGTTTCTTTACAGCAGAACCGCAGTGGCTAAGGTGAGGTCTAGGACCCTCCTTTGACATATGTAGACATGATACTCTGAAAAGCAAACAGTCCCCTTTGTTAATGCCTTATATGGCATGATAACGTCAGTGTTCCTTGATGGCATTATTGAGTGGGGGATGGCATTTCTTGTATTGAAGCCATTGATGCTACACTATAGTATGCTTAGACTGTGTGCCATGATGTTACTTGGTCTTAGTTACATCTGAGACATCTTTGTATTCGGATTCATTCAGTTTCCTAATCATTGGTGGTATCTGACATGATGGAGTCTGACAACTCCATTGTGAAGTCATTGCTGATTGAGATCATCTGTTTTAAGGCTGTTTATCAGGCTGTCTATGGGTCCACTCGGAGGTGAAGAGCCTTTGGTAGCTCTGATTTTTGTTGGCTTGGTTTTTCTCTTTTCAGGCTTTGACTGTGTGCCCTTGGCCTTTGTTGATCAGATCCACATGAGCTCAACCTGTTCTGGCTCTGACTGCACAGATTTAACCTTATTTGCCTCTGCTTGTGAGTGCTTGGCCAGGGTTGGAGTAGGGAGGGGAGTCTCATCCTGAGGTGGGGTAAGGGCTGGTTCGGCTGTGTTCAGCTTCCTCCCTTTCAGGGCTGCAACAGTCGGGGCCAACATCTTCCTCATCAAAGAGGAGATGGTCATCTTTTGAGGAGGCTCTTGTAGTGTTCTTTGAATCTTTATTCCTCTGATTCTTTTTCTGCATATTTGCAATGGCTGGAAACTCGTTTTTCTTTGAGGTGTCTGGTGTCGGCTGAGGAGGTGCTTAATTCCTCTTAGGAGGTTGAGGAACCTCTTTCCTTTTTTCTGTCCCCAGATGTGGGTGCTTGGGGGAGCAGAAACAGTCTGGTCGTTTTTTGTCAACCTCTTATCAACTGAGAGCTGCCTCCTTCCTGAACTCTTGGCACAGTTTGGTTGTTGTGTACCTTTAGCATTCCTTGTGTGCCTTAAGGCACACCACGGTGTTGTGTGACTTGCTATAGACACCACATTTGGGCTTGGTCTTGCAACTAGCTTGATGATGACCATATTTTTGTCGCGTGAAGCACCGGAGTGCCTCAGGCACATAGGTTTTGAGGTTGTAGGAGCCCCAGTTACCCAAATCAAGGGTGGTGATTGAGCCTCCTTTCAGGGTCACCAGGATTTTCCTGGTTGGGGTCTTCACTTTCGACATTTGGGAAGCCCCCACGACCTGTGGATGTGGTGTGATCAGATTCATATAAGAAACTGAGAAGCCAAGTAGCATTATCTCGACTCTCCTATCTTGGGGATTCACTGGTGAGATACATACTTTCATCCCATCATTAAGCTCCTTCGTTTCCTGCAGGAAATACATGTTATCTTGATCTTTAGGGACATTGATTATGCCCTGGTCTCTGGCAACCCAGATCGACAACTGGATTTGTCTCTCCATTTCCAATGCCCTCACCAATTGCCTTCAGGTTTAGAGGGAACCTTAAACTGTAGAAAACGCCTTTAGGGTCCAGACTCTCCCTTAGAGTTTGTCTCCGGCCTAGGTTGTTTCAGACTACCCTTTCGACTTGGATTCTGGGCTTTGGTTTGGCTGGTCCATCTCGGTCAAGGATGACGTCTGAGGGGAAGTCAGAGATCTCCCTGTTTTGGGTGCAGGCCTGGAGAGGCTAGTATGAGAGTCCATCTATTGAAAATCTCTAAGACAGACATGTTTTTTGGTGATGAGTTCTCTGTCTTTTCCATTTTAGCAGGTCTGACAGAGTCAGCCTGTGCATTTTTTTTGTTTTTTTCTTGCCACTAGAAACCATAAATGGCTTCAGAGTGACTGCTATAGTTAGTACCCGGAATGGTTTGTCATCTTTAATCTGGTGAATTAGTTGCCATGAAGAGAGGATATATGCAGCCAATAGCCATTGTGATTATCAACGGCACCATGACTGTTTGACCCTAGCCTCCCGAAGGAAACCAGCCGATTGACCTGACCGGGCCAGGGTCAGGCCACCCATCTTGCTGAAATAAGACACCAAAGAGGCGTCTCCACACCGCACAAGAGTCCCACATTTGGCAAACACGTGGGTAGGTGAAACCCTGGAGAGAGACCAGAGGGATGCCCTTCCACCTACAAGATAGGCATCATTGTTTGGAACCATTTGGTCATCCCTCTCCAGTGAGCCAGCCACTCAAAGGCTGATTCACCTCAGAGAGGGAGCTCAAGATCCTGCACCTCTTCAAGGCGATTCCAGTTGCAGGACTTTGTATATCATATCCTTATCCATCAAAAGTTCAGCCTCCGTGATAGTAGTGGTAACGTGTCAGCCTCACATCCAAGGGATCAGCAGTTCGCGTGCCATCCAGGCGCAAGAAGTTGCAATTCTTACCTGGAGGTTACTGCTATGGTTGAACACCATGGTGGGTAATACCGAAGTTCAGTTAATTCAGCATCAGCTGACACACGTTGTTCGAGTCGGCTCCCCTAATAAGGGCGAGCCTCAACTTCGCATGTCGGACTTATCCTTATTTCAACAGCTCCAAATCTCTCAGAACAAATCGCCAGTGTTTGTGTGAGAGAGTGAAAGAGACTAGAGTGACTCTGACAAATTTATTCTTTATGTGGACATACACAAAGAGGCATAAAAACTATTCCTGTCATCTTAACAAAATCTCAGAATATCATAAAGAAAGTTACAGTACAGTTG
>NC_061853.1:14162565-14167565 GCF_019202785.1 Penaeus chinensis | reverse complement strand
GGACGCGGCGGCGGACCTGGGCATGCCCAACCTGGGAAATATGCTGAGCTTCAGGTTGCGGGGTCATGCTTCTACACATGGTACACATGGGGTGGTACTTCCCTGGCTCTTTTGGTTTCGGGATGGGAACTATGGTAACCCTCTTCCAACTCTGGGGTAGAGTGGAAGTTTCCCAGGACTTGTTGATGAGTTGCAGGAATGCAAACTCACCTGCCAGTCTTAGGTGAGAAATGATGGGGTAGGAGATCCCATCAGAACCTGGGGCTGAGTGAGAAATGCTTTTATATTTTTTTCTTAGTTCTCTCAGAGAAAAGATAACATCACAGTTATCGGGTTCGGCTGCCCTTTCCCTGATATGAGCAAGTCTGCCTGGCTGTTTACCCTCAGTTCGGCTGGCAGACTGTTGCTGCTTGTTCTTGCAGAGAACTCATGCATCTACTGGCGTCCTGGCAGGTGGCGCCCTTCCAGGTCCTAGGGCGGCTTGCTCTGCTCTGACAAATATCCTGGTCTTTCTTGGCTTCTGGCGATCTTCCGGCGCCGTGTCAGATATCGTGAACCAGATTATACACATAAGGGCCAAAATAGTAAGAGAAAAGAGAGACAACAAAATTGTTTGTGTTTTACAAGTTAAAGAAGAACCGAAGAGAGAGACGGTAGTAGCGGTCCACAGGGACCTCGCTTGAACTACCAAACCGTCTCTTGATAAAATGAGAATAAAGTTAGGGAAACGACAATTTGGCAGTCCGCAAAGATTTATTTGAACCATTGTCGTAACACAGAAAAGAAATGTATGTCAAATAATAATTCATGTACAAGTCACACAGCATGACTGGCAAACTTGCGGGCAAAGAGATGTGTTATAGACCTTTTACGCCTGTAAATACGACAGCAAAAAACCTTATTAATGGAAGGTTTCGGCGTCTTTTGTTCTACGTGGATGAGTGAGTGAGATAGCGTGTGTGTGTGTGTGTGTGTGTGTGTGTGTGTGTGTGTGTGTGTGTGAGAGTGTGTGACAGTTAATGAGAATGAGAGTGATCTCACAAAGAGCGGACATGGATGCCAAACCCCTGAATTACGTTTATCTTTATAAAAAAAACCAAAAAATGCGATAAACTAGTTCAAAAAAATATTTCAACTACCACAATTAATTTAACATTTAATAATATGCGACAGAATGATGCACTAATGAATGGTGACATGAAAACAATATTTGCGGCTTCACGCAAGCGAATCTTCTCGGGGAAGAATCTGCCGAGGTAATAATTTGTCAAGCTGCGCATGCAGACTTCATTTCGTCTGTACCCAAAATGTCGTACTTTACGAAGCGAAACGAGCTGGGAAAATCTATAAATAACCTACTCTAGAGTCTGTGAAGGGTGCTCACGCAATGCCCTACGGGTATTTATCATGAATCACAAATCGATGGGATTTACCCCAAACATGCCTGCGACATATAAAGTGTGAGCAGGGTGTGATTAATAAGTGAATCACGATTTTAGCTTAAGCCCTAGTCCTACATTATTCAATGGACGTAATTCTGGGTCACACAGGCTCAAAAGTTGCCGAACGAAATAACGTCGGAGCACAGATCTAATAGGCATATACGCAACCCCAGGTAATCAGGCACTCTGACACTATGATATGGGGAAGATCCCTGGCGCTATATTAAAATGTAAGTGTATATAAATCGCGTTACAAGCTCCGCTCTAGCGCCGATAGAACGTGCCACCAATGACCATGTAACGGTTGCTATGCGTTATAATTACATTGTAACAATTCTATAAAACAATTTATAGGAAATGCTAGCTGTTCTCACAGCCATTTCAGTGTTTCAATCACCCAAAGTGAAAGTGAGGTCAGATCACCCAACTATCCCAAGCGGGCTTCGACAAATGACTTTCACTCGGAGGGCAGGTCAAAGAAATAATAATCTCCCCTCCCCTTGGTCTTGTGCTGCTTTAGCATAGACTTGGCTGATATCTAAGCTCCTACAGCCTAGCCTGCTGTATACATTGTACAGTTTGAGGGGCCCCCCACCAGGTGATTCAACATCATCTCCACAGTGTGGCACATCGGCTATTGCAGAGCAGGGGATTGTTTTTCTGACCCAGGGTGATCAAGCCTCTGGTGGCAGCTGTGCTTGGCAACATGAAAATATGATACTCTGAGAAGTGAACAGTCCCTCTATTAATGTCTCCTAAAGCATGACAATGTTTCTTGTGTGGAGGATAGCATTTCTTGTATTGATCCCATTGATGTTCCACTGTAGTATGCTTAGATGATGTGTCATAATGAAGTCCTTGCTGATTGAGGGATCTTTATCTGTTTTCGGGCTGTTTGGCAAGCTATCCATGGGTCCACTGGGAGGTAGAGAGCCTTTGGTAGCTCTGACTTTTGTTGCCTTGACTTTCCTCTTTTCAGGCTTTGTCTGTGAGTCTTTTTCCTTTTCTGGCTTTACCTGGATTAGGTCAGCCTGTGCTGGCACTGGCTGCACAGCTTCAGCCTGTTTTGGCTCTGCCTGTGAGGGCTTAGCCAGGGTTGGAGTAGGGAGAGGGGTTTCGTCCTGAGGTGGGGTAGGAGCTGATTTTGCCCTGTCTAGCTTCCTCCCTTTCAGGGCTTCAACAATCTGGGTCATTGCTGTCATGGCGACAGTGACTGCCTCCTCACTCGACCCCCCACAAAGTTGTTACTACTGCAGTGACTACAGCAGTCAACAGGAGAGTCATATCTCCCTCATCAAAGAGATGATCAATTCTTGGGAAGGCTTTTGCAATGTTCTTTGAACCTCTCTTCCTCTGGTTCCTTTTCTTCACACTTAAAGGGTCAAAAACTTTTATTAGAGGTGTCCGGTGTTGGCTGGGGAGGTGCTTCCTTAGGAGGTTGAGGATCCTTATCCCTTTTGTTCTGTCCCCAGACATGGGTGCCTGGGGGAAGAGGAACTAAGTCTGGTCACTTTTTAGCCTCTTGTCGCCTGAGGGCCGGCTTCTTCCTGACATAACAAACCAGGCTCTAGGCATGATGCCTCTTGTCGCATTTGGGACATTTGGCTATGTCCCTTTGGCCTTCCTTGTGTGCCTTAAGATACACCACGGTGTTGTGGGCCTTGCACCAGACACCACATTTAGGCTTGGCCTTGCAGCTAGCCCGGGGTGACCATATTTCTGGCACTTAAAGTGCCAAAGTGGCTCAGGCACATAAGTTCTGAGGTTTAGGAGCCCCAAATACCTAAACCAAGGGTAATGATTGGAGCTCCTTTCAGGGTCACCAGGACTTTCCTGGTTGGGGTCTACCCTTTTGACATTCGGGAAGCCCCCACAACCTGTAGGTGTGATGTGATCAGATCCACATCATACAGAACTGAGAAGCCAAGTAGCACCATCCTGACTCTCTTGTCATTGGGATTCAGTGGTGAATACACACTCTCCTCCCATCATTAAGCTCCTTTGTTTCCTGCAAGAAATTCAGGGTAGCTTGATTTATAGGGAAAATGATCATGCTCTAGTCTCTGGCGACCAGGATTTGCCAACCAGATTTTTCTCTGCATCTCCAATGCTCTCACAAATTGGTAGGCCTTCAGGTTTAGAGGGAACCTTATACTGTGGGAAATGCCTAGGGGGTCCAGACTCTCCCTCTGAGTCTGTCTTTAGTCTAGGTCGTTTCAGCTTATAGTCTGGGCTTTGCTCATGGGAACAGCTGGTTTGGCTGGTCCAGCTTGTGTTCCCATCACGGTCAGGGAGGACATCTGAGGGGAAGTAAGAGGTCTCCCAGATCTGGGTGTAGGCCTGGTGAGACTAGCACAAGAGTTTATTTGCTGGACAATCTTATGGACAGACATGTTTTTTGGTGATGGGTTCTCTGTCTTGTCCATTTTAGCAGCAGGTCTGACAGAGTCAGCCTGTGGTTTGGATTTTCTCTTGCCACTAAAAGCCTTATATGGCTTCAGAGTGACTGGTTAGTGCCTTACATGGTTTGTCAACTTTTGCCTCGGTTTGTAGGTTGTTTGCCATGGAATTCAGCAGTTCTTTCATCCTCTCACACTCCACCCCCACGGAGTTCAACATGGGGAAGCTATATGTTAGAGCTTACATCTAACAGCCATAGAGAGTGAGAGGGTATACAGAACCAATAGCCGTTGTAATGGCACTCACAGGACCTGTGTAGGTGCCAACACCATGACTGCTTGACCCTAGCCTCCCAAAGGAGACCAGCCGATTGACCTGACCGGGCCAGAATCAGGCCACCTGTCTAGCTGGAATAAGGGACCAAAGAGGCGTGTTGCTAGCTGAATGGTGTACTCTCATGCACAGCATCACTCAACCGCCAGGACTCCCATCTCCACAGTGCACAAGGGTGCCACACACAGCAAATGTGGTGGGTGAGAACCCCCTGGGGAGAGGCCAGAGGGGATGCCATTCTACATACAAGATAGGCATCATTGTCTGGAACCTTGTGGTCATCCCTCTCCAGTGAGCCAGCTACCTATAGGCTGGTTCACCTCAAAGAGGGAGCGCAGGTCCTGCACTTCTCCGAGGCGGTTCCAGTTGCAGGACTAGTAGATACAACCCATCTACAGTACAGTTTTTCTTTGTTTCTGGATAGAGAATGATCTAGAAATATATTTAATGCATTTCTGTTGCAAAACATTTGCATGGCTAGGCTTTTCTGGTGAAAAATTAAGCATAAGAGGAACGTAAAATTGCACAACCCGTTGCTGAAACTTTGGAAGCCTCTCCCAAGCATGGGAAAATCCAGTGCATTGGGACTTTCTTCGCTCTACCAAAGACGGCTGTATATCCTGAATAGGTCTGATGCTATGAAAAGAGTTTACAGCTTGACCAGAGAGGTGATGATGTCACTATTTGCCCTAGATGCTGATCGGATAATGGTACCACTGCCAGCCGTAAGAAGTAATCTGGAAAGCTGTTATACATCCTCTCGTCACACAGACCACTACACACACACATAGGTGTATATATGTTTGTGTGTGCGTGTATGATTAA
>NC_061853.1:14149803-14157303 GCF_019202785.1 Penaeus chinensis | reverse complement strand
ATTTTATATTTTTTTCTTCTTTTCTCTCTTTTCCCCTCTCTCTTTTTCTCTCTCTCCTTTTTCTCTCTTTTCTTTTCCTTTTCCCCTCTCTTTTCTCTTTCTCTCCTTTTTCTTTCTCTCTCTCTCTTTTTTCTCTCTTTCTCTCTCTTCTCTTTTTCTCTCTTCCTCTCTCTCTTTTTCTTTCTCTCTCTCTCTCTCTCTCTCTTTTTCTCTCCTCCTCTCTCTCTCTCTCTCTTTCTCTTTCTCTCTCTTCCCCTCTTCTCTCTTTCTCCCTTTTTCCTCTCTTTTCTCTCTCTCTCTTTCTTTTCCCCTCTCTCTCTTTTTTCTCCTTTTTTCTCTTTTCTCTCTCTCTCTTTTTTTTTCTCTCTCTTTTCTCTCTCCCCTCCTTTTTTCTCATCCCTTTTTCTTTTCCCCTCCCCTCTTTTTCCTCTCCTCTTTTATTTTATTTTTTTTTTCTTTCTCTCTTTTTCTCTTCCCCCTTTTCTCTCTTCTCTCCCTTTTTCTCTTCTCCCCCCCCTTTTTTCTCTCTTTTTCCTCTCTCTCTCTTTTATTAAAAATTTTTTTTTTTTCTTCTTCTTCTTTCTCTCTTTCCCCCTTTTTTCTCTCTCTTTTTTCTTTTTCTTTCTCTCTTTTTTTCTTGGTTTTTTTTCTCTTATCTTTTTTCTTTTTTCTTTTTCTTTTTTCTTTTTTCTCTTTTTTCTCTCTCTCTTCTTCTCTCTCTCTCTTCTCTCTTTTCTCTCCTTTCTCTTTCTCTCTCTTTTCTTTCCCTTTTTTCTCTCTTTCTTCTCTCTCTCTCTCTCCCCCCCTCTTTTTTCTCTCTCCTCTTTTTCTCTCTCCCCTTCTCTCTCTTCTCTCTCTTCTTTCTCTCTCTTCCCCCCCCCTTTTCTTTCTTCTATTTTTTTTCCCCTTACCCTTTTTCTTCTCTCTCTCTTCTTTTCTCTCTCTCTCTCTCTCTTTTCTCTTTTTCTTTTTTCTGTTTCCCCCTTATTTTCTATGTCTCTCTTCTCTCTCTCTTCTTCTTCTCTCTTCTCTCTCTCCTCTCTCTCTCTCTCTCTCTCTCTCTCTTTTTCTCTTCTCTTCGTGGCCTCAAAGGCCTAAAAATGGCCCCTTTCAAAAGACACAGGGCCCAAAAAATTGAAGAAACAACGTTTTGTTTTTTTCAAAAAAGAAAAAATTCTGGCAATAACATCTAGCGGTGTAAGTGGTGAAGTGCTTGAAAAAGCCAAGGTATTTGGAAGAGGAAAAGGCACGAACGTCATTGTGTTCGATGTCCCAAGGGAAATCGAAACAGAAGAAATGACCGCATACAATGAACGTATCATTCATGCGAGGCGCATGAAAGTTAATGGAATGATGACCCAGGGAGTCATCATAAGAGGAAGGTAATCCCCAAAACTATCAAAATGGTTGAGGGGATGGCATCCTTTAGGTGTGACGTCTTCAAATCCCTGACCCCGTTTTGCTCAAATTGTTCAAAGTGGGGCCACGGAACACGTGCATGTCCACGAGACGCACCGCGATGCCGGTGCTGCGTTCTTCCACATGGAAGTTCAGAATGTGCAGAAAAAATTTCCGAAGGAAAAAATGTCCCTCGGAAATGAGTGAACTGACGACAAGAGCATAATGCCAATTCTCCATTATGCGCTTACTATCCAGTGGACAGGAAAACAAAGTAAAAAAAACAAACAGGCAGCCCTCCCCCCCACAAGCCAGCCCCGCGCTTCGATGATGTGGGGGAATTCCCATACCTGCAGAAGTCAACAGTGATGGCCCCTGCAACGGAAGCCATGGCACCGGTCACAGTACCAGCACAAGCAGGAGTTCAAGCTCTGTCAACTCAAGCACCACCAACAGCTTCAGCACCAGCTGCAGCACCAGCTCTAGCACCATATTCTGCTTTAGTTTCTGCACCAGCTTCAACAACTCTTGCATCATCTGCTACCCCAGCTTCAGCACCAGCTTCAGCATCAGTTGCAGCACCAGTTGCAGCTCAGCCCTCTCTGCAGCAGGACAAACAAGAGTCCAATGGGGAAATCAAAGAACTAATGCAAAGATGGAGCAGATGATGTTCATGATGCAGCAACAGATGGTTCAGCAATCTCACCTTAAGGAAAGGATGGTCTCGTTCCTCCTCAATCAACAACAGCTTCACCCTGTAGTGGGCCTTGGAAATAGTCAAGTAATCAATGTCTACAGTTAATCACTCGGAATGTATTACCTGGAACATAAACAGTTTGCAGAAACGCAAGGCAACCCTCTCCCAGTACCTTCCCTCTGAAAATGTTGATATGTTGCCTTCAGGAAGTTAGAACTAGTGCTAGTTATGCAAAAATTGCGAGATACACATACTATGACAGACCAAATATTGCTAACCTCTCTACGAGAGGGCTTGGTATTTACATAAAAAGACTCAATTCCACTGAAAGTGACTGATGGCAAACGTGACAACTCCTGTGTTGAATATCTTAGTATTAAAATATTTTTTTGATGGCAAATCTATCACCATCATTGTTGTATATAATCCGCATGATAATGAGATGGTACCTAAACCTCCTGACTGCATGATACATACTGATACTGTCTTCTTGTGTGAAGATTTTAATGCTCGCCATCCTCTCCTAGGCTCCGGGGGAAGTACCATTGGCAAAAACGGTAAGGTTTATTATGACTATCTCCAAAATACTAGTGACCTCATGCACTTTGTATGCACCTTCGAAAAAAACATTATTTGGGCGGGAAATTGGACTATATAGCTTTATACAATCAGCACACACCACCAAGTACTGCGAAAGTCATCCCATTCTTAGTGATCACTGGGCATCTTCCTTTTTGCAAAAGAACCCCACCCCAGCCACGCCTTCGATACCACCTTGCTACTAAATAGCATGATGAATTCATTGAAAGAATTGCCTGCTGGTATGAAGACTTTACTCCTACCAGCCTAGATCACTTTAATGAAACTCTGTGTCAGCAAGTTGGCAATATCATTACTCAACTACAGCCTAAAAGCCCTGCCAAGCACGGATCTTTATCCTCCACTTGCACAACAACTGAACAAAGACCCTGAGATAAAATTTCTTAGATGATAATGAAAATGATGTTTATATTATCATTATCATTATTTTTTTCACTATTATGATTGTTATCATTACTGTTATTATTATTATCATTATTATTATCATTATTATATTTGTTATTATTATAATTAATTTAATTAATCCATTCATTTATTATTACTATTGTTATTGTTATTATTATTATCATTATTATTGTTCTTGTTGTTAATATTATTATTATTGTTATTATTTTTGTTATTGCTATAATTTCTATTATTATTATCATCATCATTATCATCATTATCTTTATTACTATTATTATCATTACTATCATTGTCATTCCTCTTATCATTGTTATTATTAGCAGCAGTATTAGTATGGAAGATGGTTATCATTATCTTTATAATTATTGTTATAATAATAAAGATAATAACAACATTAATAATGATAATGATAATAATAACAATAATACAGTATTGATGATGATAATAATAATAATAATGATATTAACAATAAAATATTAATAATTATAATAATAATAATAATAATATTGATAATAAAAAATCGTGATAATAAGATTAGTAATAAGAATAATTATCATTATTATTATCATCATCATGGAATCATTATCATTATTATCATCATTATTATCATTATTGTCGTTATTATAAGTATTATCATCACTAAAAGTTTCATTTTCTGTTATTATTATCATTGTTATTATTATTATCGTCATTATTATCATCATCATCATCCTCATGCTCATCCTCCTCATCCTCCTCCTCATTATTATCATTATTATTATTATTATTATTATTATTATCATTATTATTACTATCATTATTATTATCATTATTATTATTATTATTATTATTATTATTATTATTATTATTATTATTATTATTACTATCATCATCATCATCATCGTTATCATTACAATTATTATCATTATCATTATTATCTTTGTTAATGTTATTACTCTTATTGATATCATTGTCATCATTCTGTTATCATAACTATCATTATAATTATCATTAATAATAATAAAATCGTTTTTATTATTATTATCATTATTATTATTATTATTAATATTATTATTATTATTATTATTATCATTATTATCATTATTATTATTATTATTATTATTATTATCATTATCATTATTATTATTATTATTATTAATGTTATGATTATTGTCATTATTACTATTATCAGCATCATTACTATTATCATCAGCATTTTCAATATTAATTTTATTATTATTTTTGTTATTATTACCATTATTATAACTTTTATTTTTTTATTATGAATATCAATTTTATTATTGTTATTATTATCAATATTATCATTATAATCATTATTATTATTGTTATCATTATTATCATTATTACTTATATTATTATTATCATTAGTAGTAGTAGTATTGTCATTGTTATTATTATTATTATTGTCAATATTATTATTATTATCATTATCACTATTATCATTATTACTATTACTATTATTATTAGTAGTAGTATTATCATCACCATCATTATCGCCATTATAATTGCTATTACTACTATTATTATCATTATTATTATTATTATTATTATTTAAATTGCTACTATTATTACCATTATTATTTATATTGCTATTATTATTATTATTATTATTATTATTATTATTATTTATACTGCTATTACTATTATTATTATTATTTATATTGCTATCATTATTATTATTGTTATTACTATTATAATTATTATTATTATTATTATTATTATTATTATTATTATTACTATTACTATTGTTATTGTTACTATAATTATTGTTACTATTAATGTTGATATTATTATTATTATCATTATTATTGTAAAAAAAAATCCTTACTATATTATTATTATTATTTATTATTATCATTATTATTATTGTTATTATTATTATTATTATTATGACCAATATTATTATTGATTATTAATATTATTATTATCATTATCATTATCATTATCAGTATTATTGTAAAATAAAATTACTATTATTTTTTGTTTTTTTGTTATTATTATCATTTTTGGTATTATTTTTATTATTTTTTATAATAATTATATATTTTAATTAATACTACCATTGTTATTATTGTCATTATTACTATTATTATTATTGTCATTATTATTACTATTATTATTATTATTATTATTATTATTACTATTATCATTAGCAAACTATTATTTTCATCATCATGATCTTCTTCATCATCATTATAATAATTAATTTAAGTATTACTAGTATTGCTTATATTGTGATAATAATTACTATCTACTATCATTATCATTATCATTAGTTTCATCAATATCATTATCATTATTATTATTTATGTCGTTGTTCATATTACTTTTATCATTATTGTTATTAGTATCACCATTATCATTATTAATATCATTACTATTATCATTAACATTATCATTATTATTTTTTTTATTATTAATATTATTATTGTTATTATGATCATTTCTCTTATTATATTATTACTATAGTTATATTTATATTTTATTGTTATTATCATTGTTGTTTTTCTTCTTGTTATTATTATCATTATCATTATTGTTACAATAATTATGATAATAGTAATAATAATTATGATGATAATGATGATGATAATGATAACAAATTCATAATAATAATAATAATAATAATAATAATAATAATAATAATAGTAATAATAATAATAACAATAGTGATAATAATTACTATTATCAATATTTTTTATTATTATCGTTTTTATTATCATTATCATTATAATTGCTATTATTTTTATAATTATGATAATAATATGGATATTAATGATAATAAAGATATTAATTATAATAACAATAATAATAATCTTTATTGTTATTATTATTATTATAACAATAATAATAATTATTATTGTTATAATTTTTATCATTATTATTATTGTTATTGTTACTGTTATTTCTGCTTTTGTCATTTTGATAAATCATTATTGATGTGTTTGTTATGATCTTCATTATTATCATTAATACTATTATTACTGATGTTTTATTGATGTTGCTGCTGGTTTTATTATTATCATTATCCTTATTATTATCACTAGAATCATTATCATTACTTCTTGTTAATGTTATTATTAATGATATTTTTATCATTATTATTATCTATAATGATGGTTCTTATTATCACCATCATTTCTACTAATTACTTTTATTAACATAGTAATTCTTATTATCATCGCTATCATTATAATAATAATTGTCATTATTTGTTCTCTCCTAATTAATATTATTGTTATCATTATCAATTTTATAATCATTTTGTTATTGTCAATGCTTTTATTGTTAATGTTATCAATATCATTTTTATCATTATTATTATCATCAGCATCACTATCATCGTTATTCTCATTATTGTTATTATCATTATATTGCTATTTTCAGAATCATATTCAATATTTTCATTATAATTAGTATTATCATTATTATCATTACCATCATTACCATTATTACCATTATTATCATTATTATCATTATTATCATTATCATCATTATCATCATTATTATCATTATCATCCTTATTACCATTATTATCCCTATTATCATTATCATCATTATCATTATCACAATTATTATCATTATCATCATTATCACCATCATCATTGCTGCCATTATCACCATTATTATCATTATCATCATTATTATCATTATTATTATCATTATCATTATTGTCATTCTCATTATAATCATTATCATCCTTATTATCATTATCATCATTATTATCATTATCATTATTATTTTGATAATCATTATTATCATTAGTATCATTATCATTATTATTTTTATCATTATTATCATCATCATTATTATCATTACCATCATAATTATTATCACCTTTATTATAATCATCATCATTATTATCATTATCATTGTCATTATCATTATCATCGTTATTATCACCATCATTATTATCATTATCATCGTTATTATCACCATCATTATAATCATTATCATCGTGATTATCACCATTATTATCATTTTCATAATGATTAATATTATCATTTACAGACCTAAGCGCTGTTCCGCAGCACGAAGTGACGAGGCCTCGGCGTGGGAGCGGCCATTTGGGAACGATAAAGCGGCCGCTATAAAGGCACCACCGGCGGCCGGCGTCTCCACCTGCCTCACCTTCGCTCCTGGTGAGTAGTCTGCTGGTGTCGCGAGACCCACAGCGTCCTCTGCTTTCTTTATAACCCTTTCCTAATTTCAAGGCAAACAGTGGTAAACACTGTGCAGTATAGTACATGTTGGTAGAACAATAACTATGTACGAGGCTAAAAATGTCTTTACCCTCCGGGAGTTAAGTTCACACGGCCCTGACCCTTGCCTTGGTTGATAATGGTGACAATAATACTAACAGTCGAAATTTAAGTGATAGTTTTATGATTGTCTACTGC
>NC_061853.1:14144803-14147303 GCF_019202785.1 Penaeus chinensis | reverse complement strand
CAATGAGCCCCTGACAGTCGAGCCCCACAGCAAGCATCTGCGGTTTCGTGTCTCATGTGAGATGAAATTCTGTCTTTCTCTTGGGCATTCACCAATCGATTCTTGGTCTGCATCGAGTATTTCACACTTGAAGGTGTCCCAGAGAAGAGCAGGATCCATCAGGCCCCTGACTGCTGCAAAACACCCAGAGATAGCTTCAACAAATGATCAGGCACACTCCCGCTCCCTCAATTTGTCCACATGAAACACCCTAGGTTGTTCATTGGAACGACAGGTGGTTCTGAAGTGAACCTGGAGAGTAGCTACAACTAATCTATGATCAGTTCCACAGAAATTGGTGCTCCGATACACCCTGCAGTTCTGGAGGATCCTCCACCGAGTGCTAAGAAGGATGTGGTCAATCTCCTTGGCCACAATACCCTTATTGCAGTACCAAGTCCAATGATGTGGGTCATAATGCTGATACCAAGGGCCAGAAATCCTCTATTTCTGGGACCTAGCAAAATCCCAGAAAAGGAGCCTATTCTCACTGCCACCATCAGCTCCTGAGCCATGAGGACCGATTTACATCTCATAGCCAGCTCGGTTGTAGCCAGATACCACATTGAAGACACCTAGAATAATACGAATATCTCGCCAAGGACATCTGTCTGTCACAGATGCAAGTTTGGCATAAAACATCTCTTTCAAATCAAGTTCATAAACATCAGAAGGAGTGTACACAGCAATAAGAGACATGAAGCTAAATGTAAGCTTCACTCTCAAAACCATTATACACTCATCGACTGGAGTGACCTCTACTACCGAAGGTTGAAGTCTGCTGGAGATGGCTATGGCTACTCCCATCATTGACCATCACTGCAGCCTAACCAGCCACTCATACTAATTGTGCCACTGGCAGGTCTTCTCACCTCCAAGAGAGCAGCCACCTTAACTCTCAACTCTCAAAGAGCAGACATTCCAAGCTCCCACCCGCCTGAGGTTTAACCTTGGGCAGTCACTATCTCTGCCAACCCCCATCGACGTTGCCCCACATAGCGAGGGTTGGCTGGCTGCAGGCCCCATAATCCACCTGTAGGGGTCCCGGGGGCTTTGCCCCACAAGCCTTAAGCCAGATTGCAGACACAAATGGGACAACGAGTAACCCCCGCTCCCAGATCGAGTCCCAGCAGTCACCAAACCAGTGGGACCCACAGCCTGCCTTACTTGCTGGGTAAGAGGGACGTTTGCCCTCCCCTCAACACCAGCAGCTATACATTTTGTTGCCAGTTGGGTTATCTTAGGGAAGCGGACTGGCAAGACCTGCCTCCCCACAGCCGCCCATTAACGGGGACAGGAGTTAGTACGAAGCCAAGGCACGTCCACACACCGGTGGTCCATGAGTCCGTACCGTTAGGGCCTTCTGCTGCTCCAAGAGCCTCCACAGTTCAGCCTAGGACCGCAATGTACCTAGTTTCCGTGGGTGGCCACGAGGATGTACTGCAGAAGCCTTGATGATCCTGACGGATCCTGCTTTTCTGGCAGGGGAGTCTTATGCACAGCTGCTCCCTTTTTGCACCAGGCTAGCCAGAGGTGGCATATGCAAGCGAGGAGCATGAAGCATCCACCCATCATGCACGTATACACTGGAGAAATTCATTGTAGTAATATTGTTGCTTTAAATGCATAGATTATTTATACATATACACAATTATCCTACAATAAATGTGTTTATTAAAATAGAATCTTACTTGTAAAATTATGGTTTGGTTTTCTTATCGGTTTATTATAAAAGTCTAGCGATTTAACATCTGCTCTACATATGATGAGATCGAACTATCTTGTTTCCGCAGAATACCACAGCAATATTCATCATGATGCTTGGGCAGCAGCTCATAGTGACTGTGCTGTGTTTCGGTGCTGTTTTTGCAGCGCCAAGTAAGTACAATATTTTAAACTATTGGTAAAAGTTACTGTCGTTCAATCTGCCATCAGTGTAGTGAATAGAAATAATGATTGGCATCGCCATTTATGAATCATAATGATATTTTTTTGTTGAAAGACCCGAAGGAAGACAGCCTGAACAACTATATCGACATGGTGATGGAGAACCTTCAGATCCTGATCGTGGAGAATGGATATGACCCCGCGGTGCTGCCCAACGCCACCACCGGCTTCAGCGACACGGTCAGGATCCACTTCCATGGCACTTCCATGGATATATGTATGTGTATATATATATATATATATATATATATATATATGTATATATATATATATATTACATATATATTATATATATATATTATATTTATATATATTTCTATTTTTATATATATATATATATATGTGTGTGTGTGTGTGTGTGTGTGTGTGTGTGTGTGTGTGTGTGTGTGTGTGTGTGTGTGTGTGTGTACGTATATATATATATATATATATATATATATATATATATATATATACATATATATATATATATATATATATATATATATATATATATACACACATATATATATAC
>NC_061853.1:14127303-14142303 GCF_019202785.1 Penaeus chinensis | reverse complement strand
TATACTTATATATACACACATGTATACATATATGTGTGTGTTTGTGTATCCAATAAAAAAAGTGAAATGTATCCAATAAAATAATAATCCGAAACACATAAAGCAATAAAAAGAATAAAGAAAAAAGACGCATTCATCATGTCTTGCGGACAGTTCGTTTGTGTTCCTGGGATGAGGCGGATGTGCTCCACGAACGGGAAATCTCTCTCTCTCTCTCTCTCTCTCTCTCTCTCTCTCTCTCTCTCTCTCTCTCTCTCTCTCTCTCTCTCTCTCTCTCTCTCTTTCTGTTCTTCTGTCTGTCTGTCTATCTATCTCCATGAATATATTATAAAGTAATCGCCGTAGATATGATAGCTCATAATGGCATAGAATGTTTTTTTTTACATATTAATTAAAATGGTAATTGTTTAAGCTGATTATGTGCAATTGATGATTTATAAAAGAGGAAAGGTTTAATAAAAACTTTTTCGGATCTTTTAAGTTGGATTTATATAGGTTTGCGGTAAATTCTTCTACAAGCTGTTCCCATATTACTTAGACAGTTAAATTGATCTTATTTCATTTTTACTCCATTTTCATCTACATTTACTTTCATCCCTTTGTGGTTTCCTTATGCTATTCCTTATACCTGAGCGTAAATCACACTAAGATATAGGTAAAATAAAAAGGAAGTTATCAAATAGAGGAACTAATGAGTAAGTACCATCGGTCGTTCCAAATTATCGTTCTTTAGTACTGAAGTACTGAAGATTCGTTAGCTTCTCTTTTTCTCTTTTCTTCCAGCCATATCAGCGTGGACATCCATGGTCTTGGTCCTCTGAACTGGATCTTCGAGATTGTGGTTGACATGGTGGTTAATGTGGTGCGCCTCTTCATCAAGAACACGGTCGAAAACATCATCCAGGGATTCACCAACGACGTGCTGGATCAGCTCGACCTCGGCATCCTCGGCTCCATCATCGGCTGCGACAACCCCCAGCTTGTCCTTCATCGCCAGCCACGCAGCTTCAGTCCTCGGGCGTAGGCGCGTCTGCTGGGCCTACCTTGTCCTCCAGCCCTTCGTCGACGCCAGGAGGAGGATGGCTTTGGAAGCCGGAAATGATAAATATTTTCTTGAATAAAGAACTTTAAAATTATTTTTGTTCATACCAGTCCGATAGTATGACAGAATTATAAGAGCATCGCGTTAATGTATACATCAATAAACGCGCAGTGAAATTTAAACAAATGAAAATGAAAGGGTATAATAAAAATGACGAAGAAGTTGCCAACAGTTAGCATTCATTTAGTCTTTAAAAGTGTCATTTGTTGAAGTGAGATAGTGAAGTAATCCTATACAGCTGGTCATAATCTATAACAGCCTGTGCACCTTCACGCACTGCGTCATTGAGCGCATGCTGTTTACGCGAGATGCCAGGACAGGATTTTCAGTCAAAGGTTTGGTCTTTAGTTCACAGAGTCATTCTACACCTGAACGTCCATACTATGTAGAATAGCTTATATATAGATTTCCCTCCCACTTGGAAATCACCTATGATAGCATTTTATTCTTCTCAACATGTAGTCAGTTTTATCGCGCATCTTAATATGCAAATGGGCTGCTTATCTATAGCCTGTTCCGGAGCAGATCCCCGGAGACATAACAGAAGCCGCGAACAATGAGATCCGTTCTTGGCCGAGGCGACGTCAAACGCAGGACCGGCTGCTGCGATGGTAATCAACGCCTTTGGCCTCAGCCACAGGGTCGGCCTTCTGGGAACGAAGGATGCCAGCAAGGTCACGAACTTATTCATAATGTGCATATAGAACAGGCAGAAAATAGGAGGAATACAAAGGAAAAAGAGAAATATATATAGAGAGAAGGGGAGAGGGAGAGAAATGGAATGAGAAAAAATGAGAAAGAGAGAGAGAGAGAGAGAGAGAGAGAGAGAGAGAGAGAAAGTTAGAGAGAGGGAGAGAAAAAGAGAGAGAGAGAGAGGGGGGGGGGGGGTACTTGTTACCACTGCTGTGCATCAATTTCTCAGGGTTTGGTTGACGAAAACTCACGGCCTGGTTTCATTATTTATTAATGGTAGAATGGCCGGCTTATGCAGAAGTAGCCCCGAGCAGCGAGTAGGCCCGGCAAGGTGGGGGCCCTGGAGGGTGGCCCCGGGAGAAGGCCGCGTCCAAACTGGAGCGTGACTCGAGGAAGAGTGATTGTACGGGTCAAGGTCACGGTCGGAAGTCATGAGCGTAGTGGGCGTGGCTTAGGTCAGTATGGTGGCAGGTCACCCCTGTTAGTTGGAGGACGTGACATTGAAGTCATCTGACCACTCTGAGAGAGAGAGAGAGAGAGAGAGAGAGAGAGAGAGAGAGAGAGAGAGAGAGAGAGAGAGAGAGAGAGAGAGAGAGAGAGAGAGAAAGAGAGAGAGAGAGAGAGAGAAAGAGAGAGAGAGAGATGCTTGGTGGACACAAATAAATGAGCCAAAATGAAAGACGACCAAAACGAAGCAGAAAAGTAAGACCAAACCGGCGAAAAGCAGTCCTTCAAATGGACGAGAAGCAGCCGAGCGTGGACAGGACACACACACATGCACGCACACTCGCACACACACACACACACACACACACACACACACACACACACACACACACATGCACATACACGCACACACACACACACACACACACGATAATGGTTTCTAATTCAAATGTACAAGAAATCACTATATTATCTGGCAGGTCCAGAGGAAAACTTAGTATCTGTTTAACAGCTTTATTGAGAAACAGACACATAGTAGGCGGAGATATGGTAAGTGCCAATTCGTGGCGGAGGCGGCGGAGCCTCCTACGGGCGAAATGGAGGTGTGCGCGGTCCAAGAGTCGGACTCGTTCTCACCAGCCTTCCGCCCCCACCGGGCTGGTCAGCGCCGCGACCTCCCGCACTCAGCACCTTACCCAAGACTTCGTCTGCGTGGTAATGTGAGAACCCCAGGCCTCCCTTCTCTGCCTTCCCTCACCCCTTTTTTTCCACCTCCCATTCCTTACCCTTACCCCCTTCCTTTCCCTCTCCTAGCTTCTCTGCCTCTTTCTTTCCCTCTCCTAGCCTCTGTGCCTCTCCCTTCCCCTCTCCAAGCCTCTGTGCCTCTTCCTTTCCCTCTCCTAGCCTCTGTGCCTCTTCCTTTCCCTCTCCTTGCCTCTGTGCCTCTTCCTTTCTCTCTCCTAGCCTCTGTGCCTCTTCCTTTCCCTGTCCTAGCCTCTGTGCCTCTTCCTTTCCCTCTCCTAGCCTCTGTGCCTCTCCCTTCCCCTCTCCTAGCCTCTGTGACTCTTCCTTTCCCTCTCCTAGCCTCTGTGCCTTTTCCTTTCCCTCTCCTAGCCTCTGTGACTCTTCCTTTCCCTCTCCTAGCTTATGTTATTCTTCCTTTCCCTCTCCTAGCCTCTGTGACTCTTCCTTTCCCTCTCCTAGCCTCTGTGACTCTTCCTTTCCCTCTCCTAGCCTCTGTGCCTCTCCCTTCCCCTCTCCTAGCCTCTGTGACTCTTCCTTTCCCTCTACTAACCTCTGTGCCTCTTCCTTTCCCTCTCCTAGCTTATGTGATTCTTCCTTTCCCTCTCCTAGCCTCTGTGCCTCTTCCTTACCCTCTCCTAGCCTCTGTGACTCTTCCTTTCCCTTCTACTAGCCTCTGTGCCTCTTCCTTTCCCTCTCCTAGCCTCTGTGCCTCTTCCTTTCCCTCTCCTAGCTTATGTGATTCTTCCTTTCCCTCTCCTAGCCTCTATGCCTTTTCCTTTCCCTCTCCTAGCCTCTGTGACTCATCCTTTCCCTTCTACTAGCCTCTGTGCCTCTTCCTTTCCCTCTCCTAGCCTCTGTGCCTCTTCCTTTCCCTCTCATAGCCTCTGTGCCTCTTCCTTTCCTTCTCCCAGCCTCTGTGCCTCTTCCTTTCCCTCTCATAGCTTCTGTGCTTCTTTCTTTCCCTCTCCTAGCTTCTGTGTCTCTTCCTTTCCGTCTCCTAGCCTCTGTGCCTCTTCCTTTCCATCTCCCAGCCTCTGTGCCTCTTCCTTTCCCTCTCCTAGCCTCTGTGCCTCTTCCTTTCCCTCTCCTAGCCTCTGTGCCTCTTCCTTTCCCTTCTACTAGCCTCTGTGCCTCTTCCTTTCCCTCTCCTAGCCTCTGTGCCTCTTCCTTTCCCTCTCCAAGCCTCTGTGCCTCTTCCTTTCCCTCTCCTAGCCTCTGTGCCTCTTCCTTTCCCTTCTACTAGCCTCTGTGCCTCTTCCTTTCCCTCTCCTAGCCTCTGTGCCTCTTCCTTTCCCTCTCCTTGCCTTTGTGCCTCTTCCTTTCTCTCTCCTAGCCTCTGTGCCTCTTCCTTTCCCTGTCCTAGCCTCTGTGCCTCTTCCTTTCCCTCTCCTAGCCTCTGTGCCTCTCCCTTCCCCTCTCCTAGCCTCTGTGACTCTTCCTTTCCCTCTCCTAGCCTCTGTGCCTCTTCCTTTCCCTCTCCTAGCCTCTGTGTCTCTTCCTTTCCCTCTCCTAGCCTCTGTGCCTCTTCCTTTCCCTCTCCTAGCCTCTGTGTCTCTTCCTTTCTCTCTCCTAGCCTCTGTGCCTCTTCCTTTCCCTCTCCTAGCCTCTGTGCCTCTTCCTTTCCCTCTCCTAGCCTCTGTGTCTCTTCCTTTCCCTCTCCTAGCTTCTGTGCCTCTTCCTTTCCCTCTCCTAGCCTCTGTGCCTCTTCCTTTCCCTCTCCTAGCCTCTGTGCCTCTTCCTTTCCCTCTCCTAGCCTATGTGCCTCTTCCTTTCCCTCTCCTAGCCTCTGTGCCTCTTCCTTTCCCTCTCCTAGCCTCTGTGCCTCTTCCTTTCCCTCTCCTAGCCTCTGTGCCTCTTCCTTTCCCTCTCCTAGCCTCTGTGCCTCTTCCTTTCCCTCTCCTAGCCTCTGTGCCTCTTCCTTTCCCTCTCCTAGCCTCTGTGCCTCTTCCTTTCCCTCTCCTAGCCTCTGTGCCTCTTCCTTTCCGTCTCCTAGCCTCTGTGCCTCTTCCTTTCCCTCTCCTAGCCTCTGTGCCTCTGCCTTTCCCTTTCCTAGCTTCTGTGTATCTTCCTTTCCCTCTCCTAGCCTCTGTACCTCTTCCTTTCCCTCTCCTAGCCTCTGTGCCTCTTCCTTTCCCTCTCCTAGCCTCTGTGTCTCTTCCTTTCCCTCTCCTAGCCTCTGTGCCTCTTCCTTTCCCTCTCCTAGCCTCTGTGACTCTTCCTTTCCCTCTCCTAGCCTCTGTGTCTCTTCCTTTCTGTCTCCTAGCCTCTGTGCCTCTTCCTTTCCCTGCCCTAGCCTCTGTGCCTCTTCCTTTCCCTCTCCTAGCCTCTGTGACTCTTCCTTTCCCTCTCCTAGCTTCTGTGCCTCTTCCTTTCCCTCTCCTAGCCTCTGTGCCTCTTCCTTTCCTTCTCCTAGCCTCTGTGCCTCTTCCTTTCTCTCTCCTAGCCTCTGTGCCTCTTCCTTTCCCTCTCCTAGCCTCTGTGCCTCTTTCTTTCCCTCTCCTAGCCTCTGTGCCTCTTCCTTTCCCTCTCCTAGCCTCTGTGCCTCTTCCTTTCCGTCTCCTAGCCTCTGTGCCTCTTCCTTTCCCTGTCCTAGCCTCTGTGCCTCTTCCTTTCCCTCTCCTAGCCTCTGTGACTCTTCCTTTCTCTCTCCTAGCCTCTGTGACTCTTCCTTTCCCTCTCCTAGCCTCACTGCCTCTTCCTTTCCCTCTCTTAGCTTCTGTGTATCTTTCTTTCTCTCTCCTAGCCTCTGTGCCTCTTCCTTTCCCTCTCCTAGCGTCTGTGTCTCTTCCTTTCTCTCTCCTAGCCTCTGTGCCTCTTCCTTTCCCTTTCCTAGCCTCTGTGCCTCTTCCTTTCCCTCTCCTAGCTTCTGTGTCTCTTCCTTTCTCTCTCCTAGCCTCTGTACCTCTTCCTTTCCCTCTCCTAGCTTTTGTGCTTCTTCCTTTCCCTCTCCTTGCTTCTGTGCCTCTTCCTTTCCCTCTCCTAGCCTCTGTGCCTCTTCCTTTCCCTCTCCTAGCCTCTGTGCCTCTTCCTTTCTCTCTCCTAGCCTCTGTGCCTCTTCCTTTCCCTCTCCTAGCCTCTGTGCCTCTTCCTTTCCCTCTCCTAGCCTCTGTGCCTCTTCCTTTCCCTCACCTAGCCTCTGTGCCTCTTCCTTTCCGTCTCCTAGCCTCTGTGCCTCTTCCTTTCCCTTCCCTAGCCTCTGTGCCTCTGCCTTTCCCTTTCCTAGCTTCTGTGTATCTTCCTTTCCCTCTCCTAGCCTCTGTACCTCTTCCTTTCCCTCTCCTAGCCTCTGTGCCTCTTCCTTTCCCTCTCCTAGCCTCTGTGCCTCTTCCTTTCCCTCTCCTAGCCTCTGTGCCTCTTCCTTTCCCTCTCCTAGCCTCTGTGACTCTTCCTTTCCCTCTCCTAGCCTCTGTGTCTCTTCCTTTCTGTCTCCTAGCCTCTGTGCCTCTTCCTTTCCCTGTCCTAGCCTCTGTGCCTCTTCCTTTCCCTCTCCTAGCCTCTGTGACTCTTCCTTTCCCTCTTCTAGCCTCTGTGCCACTTCCTTTCCCTCTCCTAGCCTCTGTGCTTCTTCCTTTCCCTCTCCTAGCTTCTGTGCCTCTTCCTTTCCCTCTCCTAGCCTCTGTGCCTCTTCCTTTCCTTCTCCTAGCCTCTGTGCCTCTTCCCTTTCTCTCTCCTAGCCTCTGTGCCTCTTCCTTTCCCTCTCCTAGCCTCTGTGCCTCTTTCTTTCCCTCTCCTAGCCTCTGTGCCTCTTCCTTTCCCTCTCCTAGCCTCTGTGCCTCTTCCTTTCCGTCCCCTAGCCTCTGTGCCTCTTCCTTTCCCTGTCCTAGCCTCTGTGCCTCTTCCTTTCCTTCTCCTAGCTCTGTGACTCTCCTTTCTCTCTCCTAGCCTCTGTGACTCTTCCTTTCCCTCTCCTAGCCTCACTGCCTCTTCCTTTCCCTCTCTTAGCTTCTGTGTATCTTTCTTTCTCTCTCCTAGCCTCTGTGCCTCTTCCTTTCCCTCTCCTAGCGTCTGTGTCTCTTCCTTTCTCTCTCCTAGCCTCTGTGCCTCTTCCTTTCCCTTTCCTAGCCTCTGTGCCTCTTCCTTTCCCTCTCCTAGCTTCTGTGTCTCTTCCTTTCTCTCTCCTAGCCTCTGTACCTCTTCCTTTCCCTCTCCTAGCCTCTGTGCCTCTTCCTTTCCCTCTCCTAGCCTCTGTGACTCTTCATTTCCCTCTCCTAGCCTCTGTGTCTCTTCCTTTCTGTCTCCTAGCCTTTGTGCCTCTTCCTTTCCCTGTCCTAGCCTCTGTGCCTCTTCCTTTCCCTCTCCTAGCCTCTGTGACTCTTCCTTTCCCTCTTCTAGCCTCTGTGCCACTTCCTTTCCCTCTCCTAGCCTCTGTGCCTCTTCCTTTCCCTCTCCTAGCCTCTGTGACTCTTCCTTTCCCTCTCCTAGCCTCTGTGCCTCTTCCTTTCCCTCTCCTAGCCTATGTGTCTCTTCCTTTCCCTCTCCTAGCCTCTGTGCCTCTTCCTTTCTGTCTCCTAGCCTCTGTGCCTCTTCCTTTCCCTCTCCTAGCCTCTGTGCCTCTTCATTTCCCTCTCCTAGCGTCTGTGTCTCTTCCTTTCTGTCTTCTAGCGTCTGTGTCTCTTCCTTTCCCTCTCCTAGCCTCTGTGCCTGTCTCTGGTAACTCTTCTATTCTTTGTCTTTGCTTTACCCCTAAAATATTCCCTCTCAGAACTGCCTAGAATTAAGCCTCCATATCTATCTAGTGATGGTCTTTTTTTTCCATTTCTTCTTCTTCCACTCCTTTTTCCTCTGCCCTAGGCCTTGTTCCTGTTCCTTTTACTTCAGTATATCCCTTCCCTAACCTACATCCTGCCCCAAATCCTGGCCACGGAAAAGTAGGAAGATCCTGGAGGACATATGACATACGGATCGGCTGTCACTCCCCATATCTTTTACCCTTTCAGATGTTCACTCCGGCCATTAGATTGGCATTTTATTTAAATTATTGTACATTTTAAAGTAACCTTCTTTTATTCAATGATTAACGCCTCCTTTGTATGGCCTTTTAGATGTTATTGTTTTTGTTTACCAGAGTGCCACTCTTGTTTGTTTGTTTTTTAATTTAATTTATTTGCGAAGCATGATTTTAGTTTTGCTATTTTTTTAAATATTTTTCTTTTACCTGCTAATTTTATTGTTTGTTTGCTGAGCCAACAGAAGCTTTGTTTGCCTATTTGTTTGTTTGTTCGTTTGTTGTATTTTCTAGTCACAAACGTTTTTGGTATCTTTCCCTCTTTTGTTAATTATCAAGCACTGACTTTACACCTTACATTATGTTCGGTGATAATTTTTATTATTTTTATGATTCTAGAAGACTGTCTACGGGTTTTGTTCACCGTAATGCTTCTGCCAATATTATTTTTTTGTTCGTTTTATCTTTTCAGTTTTATTATTTGTGATTTTTATAATAAAGTTTTACTTTTTACCAGTTCTGTAGTGTGTTAAATATTATCCTCAAAACAAATTGTATTATAAATATTCTTTTTTATCGAAAACTTTGGATTCCTTTGTTTCCCCTCGCATATATAAAGGGGGAGATTCCGACTAATAAACAGTGTTAAGACAGAACGTGTATTTTGTGTGTCCTCCATGGATCTTACAGGGAGGCCGCGACGAACTGGAGAAAAGGTTGTATCTGACTTCATGATTTGCCTTACTTTGTGAAAGCTGGGTGTGAATAGATTTATGAAGGGATACTTTAGTGCATCACCACTCGACCTGTTGGATGCCCACACTTTCTTGAGGGCTTATAAGGGAACCCAGATACTTTTTGTTTATTTTTTTTCTTCACGGGGTAAACAGGGCCCACCTATCCAGGCCCTTATGCTCTCGACCCGCTTCACGGGCATCATCACTTCGAGGCCCCCTCCCACAGATACCCTTACAGTAACCATAACTTGTGTTGTGAGCCGTACTTACGTTAACTATCACTGTTGTTCAGCATAGCCTTTTACATCCTGGTGGCAGGGTGGTCGTTGCGTCCTTTTGGGTCGCAATATAGACACAGTCTCCGATATCCGCTCTTCAAAACCGCGTGAGTACACGTTTTGGGCCTTTTCTTTTCTTTTCTCAATCTTCTCCCATAAATGTGTCAAGCCGTATGTGCAGTTACCCTCACAATGGTTTTGTTGGGTTAAAGTGCTAATTGACAGCAAATAGCACGCTCTCATTCTCTTCTGACCTGTGTGATCACAGTATGTAGTCAACCAGTATGAATATCGTTCATTCATTAAGTATTTATTTATTTTTTCTCGTGATTAGAGAGTTATATTGTTTCAACTGCAACGAATTTAGTGTGTTCGTGATTTTATAGTTTTTAATTAATATAGTTTCATTCATTTCTCTTCTCATCTCGCATTTCTCGTCTTGACCTGACCTCGGAGTGACAAGTCATTAGTCTGGGACCCGCCAGAACAGTTGGGCGGCCTTACCTCACTTTCACTCCGGGCCAATTGACACGTGAGATGACTGAGAAACAGCTAGCCGTTCCAATTAATTGTTTTCTGTAATTGTTTACAACATAGGGATAACGCCTAGCAACGTAACATGCTCATTGGTTACAAGTTCTATCGGCGCTAGGACAGAGCTTGTAACGCGATTTTATATAAATTTATTATTTTGAGTATAGCGTTAGTATCTTCCCCATATCATAGTGCACAGAGATGCCGGATTAACCCGGGGTTGCGTGTATGCCTAATAGATCTACGCTCCGACGTAACGATAGTAGGTACAGGTATAACCGAAGTTATTCGTACGTTCGGCATCTTTTGAACCGGTGTGATCCACAATTACGTCCGTTAATTAATGCAGGATTAGGGTTTAAACTAGAATCGTTATTCACTTATCTGTCACACCCTTCTCACCCTCTTGACGTCACTGGCATGTTTGGGTAATTCCCAGGCGATTGTGTGATTCGTGATAGATACCCGTAGGGCATGTCACGGGCGCCCATCACAGATTCGCAACATAGAGTGGGTTATTTATACATTTTCCCAGCTCGTTCGTTTTGTATAGTACGGTATTTTTGGGTATAGACCTCCCTTCAATGAAGTCGACATGCGCAGCTAGACATGGTACCTCGGGAGATTTGCTGACTCCAAGAAGATTCGTTTGCGAGAAGCTTGCGAATGTTTTTCACGTCACCGTTCATCAGTGTGTCGTTCTGTCGCATATCGTTAAATGTTGAATTCAATGTGGTAGATGAAATAATTTTGTATTAATTCTATAGCTAGTTTATTGCATTTTTGTTAAAATGAACCTTAATCTAATTGTTTGGCATACAATGTCCGCTCTGTGAGGTCACTCTCGCTCTCATTCTAATTGACGCTCGCTGTCACTCACACACGCACACATTTCTTCTCTGTTTTACGACAGTTGGCTCAAGTAAATCCTTTCGGATTGCCGTTGTCGTTTTCCTTATTTACTCTCCTATCTATCAGAGATGGTTGGTAGTTCAAGCCAGGTCTTTGCGGATCGCTACTGACGTCTCCCGCTTCTATTTTCTTCTTTAACTTTGTCAAAGTAAAACACAAAATGTAAAAAAGACGAAAATAATCGAACAATAAAACTGCAACTTTTAAAAAAATAATCGGCTAGTGGCGCTTAACACCCCCTCTTCTCTGTTGTCTTTCCTTTTCTCTTACTATCTTGGCCCTTATGTGTATAATCTGGTTAACCGATATCTGACACGGCACCGACGGAGGACCCTGCTGCAGAAACGGTCACCTTAGGATGCTGTGGGAAGGACGTCACCGGAAGATCGTCAAAAATCCTGGAGACCAAGATGTTCGTCAGAGCAAGTATTAAGCCGCCACAGGATGTGGAAGGGCGCCGCCTGCCAGGACGCCCGTAGATCCAGCGTGGGACCAAGAACTCGCTAGCGCAGGTACCAGTCAAACTCCAGTCAGCGCATGTATCAGCCGCCCTGAGATGCCGTAGAGGACGCTTCCTGCCTGGACGCCCGTAGATCCTGACGAAGATTACGAGGACGTCTGTACGAGCGCGCAGCCGAGAAGAATCTGGACGAGATCTGCGAGGACGTGTATTGGGCGAGTACGCCGCCAAGTTTGGCCTGGACGAGGACTACGAGGAATGACTGGACAAAGTCAAGGAGGACCTGTGCGAGACCTTCGAGGACGGACGGATTTACTAAGGACCAGGATGAAGATGACGACAAGGACGAGCAGCCACGAAGATGCACCAGGGACGACGCACGCGAGAACGAAGTGACTAGCAAGTCAGGACCAGCCAGGTTGAGGCAAATCAAAGGCGCCTCGAGGGCGAGGCGTTAGTAGTTGCCCGAGCAATATACCGTGTACATAACCACGATTTGTGTATGAAAGAGCGTGGCTGCTTGCCACGTGGCTCGAGGTCCAAGAAAGAACCATCGGTCGGCGAGAAATAGATGACGAGTTATCTGACCTTATTTGACCTCAGCAGACGTGCCCTTGCTCCCGCGGGCTCGGGTCATTCTCACCAGCCTTCCTCCCCCACCGGGCTGGTCGGCGCCGCAACCTCCCGCACTCGGCACTTACCCAAGACTTGTCTCGTATGTTACTGTTGTCTCTTCAGAAATAAAGAGTCAAGCCATCATACCACTATTACTACTCCTGCAAACCAATGTTTAAGGCCTCATCTATAGCCTTTACACACACACACACACACACATCAATCTATCTATCTATCTATATATCTATCTATCTATATCTATATGTATATCTATCTACACACACATAGATAGATTGATTGACTGTTATGTATATATATACATATCTATCTATCTATCTTTCTATCTATTTATCTATCTATCTCGCTCCCCCATCATTTTCTTCAGCTTCTGTCCCACGCCACGTTTCCGGTGGACGCTTACTGCTTGTGCCTGAGGATGACCCAGTCTTCAGTTCGCTCCCAGAAATCACCGTGACCAGGTCACCACCAGCTTCCGGCTGGCTGGCCAGACATATGACACCGCACACAGCACTGCCTCAACACGTAGCGTGTGGTCACTTACATATGTAAGTTAACTACCATTGCTGTTCACTTACAACCTTATACAGTCAGGTGACAGCATGGTAGTTCCGTCCTTTTGGCTCGCAACACGAACACACAGTCTCCGAAATCCGCTTGACCAATGCTTCCACGATCGACCATGTCTTCAAAACCACGTGAGTACACGTTTTGGGCCTTTTCATTTCTTTTCCCTCCCAACTTCTCCCATAAATGTGTTAAGCCGTACATGCATTCACTCTCACTTTGGTTTTGTTGAGTCTAGTGACCTGTTATCTTGATCTCTCTCGTCTCACATACCAGAAAAGCCATGTGTTTCTTATCTCACAGTAATTCCCCTGTCCTCAGCCGACTCCAACAGGTCTACAGATGATAATGACGAAGTGACATTAGAAGACGCTAATTCAACTCTTATTGCTCGTGAACAATTCCCATGCTGTTATTCTGAGTCTATGTGTATAACTATGGCTTGTGTATAATCAAAATGTTCGTTAGAAAATGCTTATTCTGAATCACTAAGTACGCTGTATCCAAGGGACACAACAGCAACGCTCTCTTTTGCCATCAGTGGGATACAGGCCATCAGATGGACTGGTCAGCGGCGCGAATTGTCTTTCCTTCCGCTGACGTCCACGCCCGCAGACTGGTGGAATCCTCCTTAATAAAGCTGCTGCCTAATTTCAACCTGAATAGCGGCTTCTCTCCTGCTGACAGTCTCCTCGTTTCCCACATCCTCTGCCTTCTCCCGTACGCCGGCCGCCCTGCACACAGTCCGCCCGACCCTCCGACCTGATATGACCTCCCTTCGCTTCCGTTCGTCTGTCTTCACCTGCCCCCGTATTACCGCGTTGCCTTTCCTCTCTCTCTATTATACCACCTCCTCTCCCTTTCCTCTTTAGACCTGAGGATGGAATCCAGGTGGATTCCAAAACTGTTGTCTCACTTTCAATAAATCAATACCATAGTATCAACACGGTAGTGTTGATACAAATGTCTTTGTTTTATGAATACTCAGCATTTTTGTCACCTTATCACGAAGCTTTTTACATACAACTGTATATAAGGTACCCTTGTTCCTTCACCACGGAACCACCATGTTACCATATGTATCAGAATTTATGTTCATTCAAATTCTTGCATGTTTTCCATTATGAAATGTTCCAAAACGAAGTTTGTTCATAGAAATTTCTGAGCAGTCCAGAGAGACCGCTCGCTACAGCGGGCCGGGCAGGTCTCCCCGCTCTTCCCTGGGCGCCTCTGCCTTGCCTGTCCTCTGTATCCCACCTACCACACTCCCGTGTAAATAAAGTGTTGAAACTGTGACAGCTTTCACTTAACTCACAACACACCTTAAGAACCTAACTAGTACCACCATCCAAGCGGGAGACACTTCTGCCACACCAATATTACATTGAGTAAAAGTGTTAAGTGCAAGAAACTTTGTGACAGGAAATGGCAGCGTTCCCACTCTATTCTTCAGACCTGAGGTCACGCTTCTTATCTTTATTTACTGTGGTCAACAAACATGAATATCGTTAATTAATAATTTAATTAATTTATCTCGATTTTGAGAATTTTGTTGTTTCAACTACAACGAATTTAACGTGTTCGTGATTTTCTATCATCATCATAGACATCATATCATTTTATCTCGTTCTTCTCCTCGTCCCGACCCATCCGGTCGGTTGGGTACGTGGAAGGGCCATGAGATGAACTGCTCGTTTTTCCCGTTATTTGGTTGTTGTTATTGATGACATCACAGGGATAACCGTAGCATCGTTACATTGCTGATTGGTAACACGTCTATCGGCGGTAGAGCGGAACTTGAATTGCGATTTTTATATAAATTTATTATTTTGAGTATAGCGTTAGGATCTTCCCTATATCATAGTGTACGGTGATGCCCAATATAACCCGGGGTTACGTAAACCGCCTCATAGTTCTATGCTCCGACGTTATGATAGTAGGTATAAGTATATAAGTTATTCGTTCGGTCGGCAACTCACATTCGAGTCGGTGTGACCCACAGTCATTAATGTAGGACTAGGGTTTAAGATAGAAGTCGCTTGCATGTATTGGGTAAATCCCAAGCGGTCGTGTGATTCGTGATAGTTACATACCCGTAGGGAATGTTACGAGCGCCCATCACAGATACCAGAGTAGAGCGGGTTATTTATAGATTTTCCCGGCTCCTTCAGCTCATTTTATTTCATACAGCAATTTGGGTATAGGGATCCCCGTCGATAAAGTCTTACGTAGTAAGACTTACATTAATCTTCGTGCTTGTGATACATTCTCCGTGTGAGCTCACTCTCACTTTCATTCTCATTCACGTTCACTGGCGCTCACACGCATACACACACCCACCCACTCATCTACAAAACAAAAGACACTGGAACCTTTTCATTAATAGGGTTTGTTGCTGTCCTAGTTGTAGGCGTAAAGATAAATGATGTATCTCTTTTGCCCGCAATTTTGTCAGTCGTGACGAGAGACTAGTACATACATTTCTTCTCTGTGTGACGATAATTGTTCAAGTAAGTCTTTGCGGATTGCCATTGACGTTCCCTTATCTACTCTGATGTCTATCAGAGACGGTTAGTAGTTAAAGCCAGTCCCTCTCCTATTTTCGGATAGTACCACTTAACACCCCTTCTCTCTGTTGCCTTTTTTTTCTCTTACTATCTTGGCCCTTACGTGTATGATCTGGTTCCCCGACTATATACAGCAGTTAGACCGACGATATCTGACACGGCACCAAAGGATGACCCAGCTGCAGAAACGGTTATCCTAGTATGTTGTGGGAAGGACGTCACCGGAAGATCGCCATAGGCCTGCGGACCAGGATGTTCGTCAGTGCAGACATTAAGTCGCCCGAGGATGTTAGTAGAATTCCCACAATAGGGTCCCGTGACCATTTTCCCATGATCGAGGTTTGAAAGTTGATTATAGTCAATTTGAGGGTGCTGATTAAA
>NC_061853.1:14114803-14117303 GCF_019202785.1 Penaeus chinensis | reverse complement strand
ACACACACACACATTTATATATATATACATTTATTCTATAATTAATGAATTTATTTAATATTCCAAATCACATATCAAGAAATCCATATGTAGGAATATATTTTTTGAATATAATTTTAACAGAAATGAGAAAATTATAAAGAAACAATCAAAATTTCTACCATCTTAATTTTCCATTAATCCACATTTAACATTTGTAGTTGGAAACTTATGGTTTATGGTAGTAATAGTAAGGAATTAAAACAAATTTTGCAAAGGGAAGGGAAATGATAACACAGATTAAGGCCAGAAAAGAAAAACAAGAATCAAATTCAAAAGCCAGTAAATCAAAACAGGATATTGCAAAACTTTTAAAAAAATTTAAGGATCTAATGAGCAACGCAAATCACATAAGGGCAAGATACTTTCCATAGAACTTGTTTAAGAAAAAACAACAATAGAAAAACTAGAAATTCACTTCCAGCGTCTGAGCCTCGCGGAGGGAGCAGAGCGTCCGGCCGCTTGTGAAGCGATAACGCAGCCTATTGAGAATGAAGAAAGAAAACTTGAACACATTCTGGGGAAGCTATCTTAAAATTTCAGTGTCAATGGAGAACAGACACTCATTTAGGTTAAGCTTCAATTTCCGTATTCAAAGACTAATATATTAAAAGCCAACCATATTAAAAAAAGGAATGAAGAATTTCAAAATTATTATAAGAAATGGGATGACTTCGAATTAAGGGAAGGGAAGGCCCCTATTCTCTTGTCTACGCCCATAGATAGCACAGGAAAGGAAGAACATACAGACTTAGGAATTTTATCTCTGAATTTTAAAAAATTACCAAAGGGCATATTGGCTGTTTTTTTCTTCTTTTCTTTACTGTACTAGAATTATCATGAACATTTCTGGGCAAATTGATTTCAATATTGTGACTTAAACATTCAGAATACGATAATTCTACAAAAAAAAAAAAAAAAAAAAATGCATTGCTATGAAGGAAGTTTAAGGGAAAACCGTTCAGCTTATGGATGTTGCTAATGGCTATATATATATATATATATATATATATATATATATATATATATATATATATATATATATATATATATATATATATATATTATTTTTTTTATTATTATTTTTTTAAGCAGTCATTCATTCCACTGCAGGACATAAGCCTCTCTCAGTTCACTATTGAGAGGTTATATGGCAGTGTCACCCTTCCCTGATTGGATGCCCTTCCTAATCAACCGCGGTTCGGCGCGCTAACACTTGTTCCACGGCGGCGACTTCCCCTACGACACTTGCGTTTGACTTCTCAAGGCGATATGTCGCTTTCTCGGGCTCGAGCCAGCAATCAGAGCGCAGGCGGGGAATTGATCCACTGGACCATCGCGGCAGTCATTACTATATATATATATATATATATATATATATATATATATATATATATATATATATATATTCATGAAACGGAATGATTATTGGGCTGATCAGCAATGGTATCCCAAACGATCATATTTGGGATATGGTCAGGAACTATCAAGTGAGTAAAGTACAGCCCCACAAAGTACAGCCCCAAAGCTTTTTCGCAGTTCCATCTAACTAGGAATTTTTTTTTTCAATACGACTAAACTTCCACCTTACATATTCTGTATTTGCCGTGAACGACGAGTAGCACTGACAAACACCTGCAGAAACCACTGCCCTGCTGCCAGCAGTTTCACTGTAACCCTGCCACGAGGAGCTCATAGGGTACTACGTCCTGCCCAGAACAAATTCACACACACACACATATATTTTATATATATATATATATATATATATATATATATATATATATATATATTATATATATATATATTCATATTATATATATACATATATATTTATTTGTTTATATATTCATGATATATAAATATATATATACATGTAGGTTATATATATATATATATATATATATATATATATATAGAGAGAGAGAGAGAGAGAGAGAGAGAGAGAGAGAGAGAGAGAGTGAGAGAGAGAGAGAGAGAGAGAGAGAGAGAGAGAGGTACATATACTTATATGTACATGTATATAAATATATATTTTTATATATTATATATATTGTATATATACACATATATTTATATATATGTATACATACATGTATATGTATGTATATATGTGTGTGTGTGTGTGTAAATACATATATGTGGAGGGTGTACATATATGTATATGTATATATATACATATATATATATATAAGTTTATGTATATTTGTGTATATATATATATGCACACACACACAAACACACACACACACACACACACACACACACACACACACACACACACACACACAACACACACACACACACACACACACACACACACACACACACACACACACAACACACGCACACACACACACACATACACGTACGCACGTGTGTGTGTGTGTGCGGATATGTATCACATTACAGAAGACAGTTCCTTAAGAGACTGAAGTTGAACCGTGCGCCGTTACCCAAC
>NC_061853.1:14102249-14114703 GCF_019202785.1 Penaeus chinensis | reverse complement strand
CGCCCACTCAAGCACGCCCAATCAAGCACGCCCACTCAAGCACGCCCACTCAAGCACTCACACTCACACTGTCTGTCTATCTGTCTGCCTGTCTCCCCAATAAAACCGCCCCGGTCGCAGGAATCTCCGTCCGGCCCCAGGACGGCAGCTCCCCCAACTTCCGAAAAAAGGGACCAACTCATTTAGCAACTCAGTCAACCAAATACTGTAGCGATCCTAGGCCTAGTCTACCCAACCCAATAATCACGCAGCCACGTGTTTGCTCAACCCCCCACACCCCTCCTTCCTCTCCAACACCCCCACCTCGTCCTTGGCTTCTGCTGAGCTAACATGTCGAGATCATAATCTTCTTCCTTCTTTTACTCTCGGGATTTCCCCCCCGTTTTCCTAATGCCTGCTTCGTCACGCAGTCCCTTATCTTACTGACTTTTTTCTACATTCACATTACGCAAACCCAGTATCCTTCATTGTTTTTCCACTAGTTTGTCATCAGAAATCCAATGACATATAAATTAACATTCCTCTCCCTCCATGACTTGTCTGTCCGTCTCCCTGGCCACGATCAGCATCTCCCCCCCCCCCCCCATCTCCCTAAAAGGGCATCCATCAAGGTAGTTCCCAGAGCCGCGAGGAGCCCGCCTGTGGCCGAACACCCATTAAATCATGTCCCAAGTTTTATTATTATTTTTTTTCCATGCCGAGCTACAACGACACGGAATTTAAATGCACGATCTACTCGACATATTTCACAACACACACCCGCCCCCTCAACCCCACCCCTCTTCTCTCTCTCTCTCTCTCTCTCTCTCTCTCTCTCTCTCTCTCTCTCTCTCTCTCTCTCTCTCTCTCTCTCTCTCTCTCTCTCTCTCTCTCTCTGCGTGCACACAAACAAACAAACGATACACACGTGAAAATGCAAAGACAGAAAGAAAAGAAAAGAAAAAAGGAAGAGAAAAAATATATATACATATATACATATCTATATATACATATAAATATATATAAGCATATAAATAAATACATACATACATACATACATACATACATACATACATACACACACACATTTATATATATTCATATATATAAATATGCGTGTGTGTGTGTATGTGTACATATATATGTATATATACAAATATATGTATATATGAATATGTATAAATATACATATAGATAATTGTATATACAAATAGATATGCATATAAAAAAAATATATATATATATATTTATATATATGAATACATATACATATATATAAATATATATAATATATATATAAATATATATATAAATATATATATAAATATATATGTATATATATCTATATCTATATATAGATATATATAATAATAAATAAATAAATAAATAAATAAATAAATACCTTTAAATAAATATATATATTCATTTATTTATTTATTTATCAATATTCATTTATATATATATATATATATATATATATATATATATATATATGTATATATATACACACACACACACTTATATATATACACACACACACACACACACATACACACATACATACATGCACACACTCACACACACACACATATGTAAAAAAAAAAATATATATATATATGTATATATAAATTAATATATATGTATATATATTCATATATATATATATATATACTAATATACATATATATATATATTATATATATATAAATGGACACATACCCACACATATATGTACAAGTGTCTATGCATATGTATATCCATATGGAATGATAGATTAGATATATATACAGAGAGACAGACACAGATGATGTTTCAAGCCCCAATTGAGAAAACAATCTCGCCGAAACGACAGGCAAGCGCGCGTCCAACCCCGGCCCGCCTGCACACGCGAATGCAGCCTCCCGCCCGAAGACAGCTCGGCGGCCAGATAAGGCGTGGTAAGCGAGCGGTCGGGAGAGAAAAGGCGAAGTCAAGAAGTTTAATGTTACGTAAGGGCGGGGAGAACACCACCTTCACCCCCCCCCCCTCCCCCATCTCGGCCCTGACGCCCTGGGGATAGGTGAAATATCCTCTTCAGAAGGATTGATTCTAACCCTCTCTCCCTCTCTCCCTCTCCCTCTCCCTCTCCCTCCCTCCCTCCCTCCCTCCCCCCCTTTCTCTCTCTCTCTCTCTCTCCCTCTCTCTCTCTCTCTCTCTCTCATTCTCTCTCTCTCATCTCTCTCTCTCATCTCTCTCTCATCTCTCTCTCTCTCTCTCTCTCTCATTCTCTCTCTCTCATTCTCTCTCTCTCATTCTCTCTCTCTCATTCTCTCTCTCTCATCTCTCTCTCTCATTCTCTCTCTCTCATCTCTCTCTCTCATTCTCTCTCTCTCATCTCTCTCTCTCATTCTCTCTCTCTCATCTCTCTCTCTCATTCTCTCTCTCTCATCTCTCTCTCTCATTCTCTCTCTCTCATCTCTCTCTCTCTCTCTCTCTCTCTCTCTCTCCGTCCCTCCCCATCTTCTTATCCTAGTTCCTATAGGATGCTCGTACCATTTTTTTTTTTTTTTTTTCCAGTCTTTGCTTGGTATCTTCCCTTGCGATTTATCTCCCTTCCAAGTCTCTCTAAGAAATCCCTCCAAACGACCCGTCTCCTTCCCTCCCTTTCTCCCCGCCTCCTTCCCTCCCTTTCTCGCCTTCCCCTACGCCGCTCCACCCCAACTCCGACACTGCACTCCCTCATCATACTTTATCACACTAAACGTAAAAAAGATGCCTTGTCATTACTTGTATCCTCCCCTCCCCCCCCCCTCCCCCGTCCCAGAGATCGACCTCCGTCCCAGGGGCCTCATTCTTCCTCCTCTATCCTCCAGGTGTACTTATTTCTATTATCATTATTGTTTTCCCCCTCCCCCCTTCCCTCCTCCTCCCCATCCCTTCCCTCCCACTGCCATCTACTCAAGTTTTCAGGTCCTAATGCAATTTTATCTCAAGAGAGGGACACACACACACACACACACACACACACACACACACACACACACACACACACAGAAAGAGAGAGAGAGAGAAGGGGGGGGAGAGAGAGAGAGAGAGAGAGAGAGAGAGAGAGAGAGAGAGAGAGAGAGAGAGAGAGAGAGAGAGAGAGAGAGAGAGAGAGAGAGAGAGAGAGAGAGAGAGAGAGAGAGAGAGAGAGAGAGAGAGAGAGAGAGAGAGAGAGAGAATACCAACCAATGAGCAACAACGGGGAAAAGGTGAGTGGTTAGAAGGGAGAAGCAGGTGGATTGAGGGTCAGTGGGAGTCGATGGATGAGACGAAGCCGAATTCGCTGACCAATCATTCTCCTCTTTCGGAAGTGTCGACAGGCCATCTGTCTGTCAGTTACATGCGTAATTTCCGTGTAAATCCCCTTCCCTCCCCCTCCCGCTCTACACATTTACACATACATCAATACATACATACATGTATAAGTGCACACACACACACAAACTTAACAAACAAACAAACAAACACACACATTATTTATATATATATATATATATATATATATATATATTATATATATAATATATATATATATATATATACATACACACACACACACATACATGTACATTCATGTATATATGGGTGTATATGTATGTATACATAAGCATATGTATATGTATATGCATATATGTATTTGTGTATATATATGTATATGTATAAATATGAATGTGTGTATATACATGTATTCGTATCTATATGTATATAAAGGCATATAGATAGAGATATACATTCACTTATAAGTATGTGTGTATGGGTCTTTCTATACATACATTTAAACAAATAAATATTGCACTTCGCCCCAAAGAGACTAGACATCATTCAATACATATCTCGATAAATCACAACGGCTATAAATAGAAACTTTGGGAATTCGAGAACTGGGCCTCTTGACACCCGGGGGCGGGTGTTGCCTCCCCTCTCAACCTTTCTTCCCCCCTCCTCCTCTTCCCTTGCCTCCCCTTTTCCCATCCTTCTCCATTCCTCCTCTTCCTTCGCCTCCCCCCTCTTCCATCTTTCTTCCTTCAACCACTTCCCTCGCCTCCCCCATATCCCACCCCTCTCCATTCCTCATCTTCCCTCGCCTCTCCCCTCTCCCACTCCTCTCCGTTCCACCTCTTCCCTTACCTACCCCCTCTCCATCCCCCCTCTTCCCTCGCCTCCCCCTCTCCCATCCTTCTCCCTTCCTCCATTTCCCTTACCTCCCCCCTCTCCCATCCTTCTGCCTTCCTCCACTCCCCTCACCCTACCTATCTTTCTTCCTTCTTCCTCCTCTCATTCCCCTCATTCCTACCTCTCCCTTCCTCCATTTCCAACAATTCGTTCGCCGCTCCCTCCACCCCGCCCCCTGCCTTCTGCGCCTCCCGCCCTCGTGCCAATTAAATCATTTTAACAAGGTCCAACACAACCCTTTATTCAGGTGAAACACATGGTGCGCCGTTGCCCACCTGCCATTACCTTTGTCCTCATCCGCACTAAAATTATGAAGCGTCCATATATCTATCGCACAGAGGTTCCTGTTCCGATCCTGTCCTCACTCCCTCCACCCGACCCCGCCCTTCGCGCCGTTCATTCCCAACTGGTTTTTGAGACTATTCATCATACCAGCAATATTTATCTCGCCTGTATTTCATACCGGCAACATTTTTTCTCGCCTTTATTTCTTACCAGCAATATTTTTTTCTCACCTTTATTTCATATCAGCAATATTTCTTTTCTCACCTTTATTTCACACCAGCAATATTTTTCTTACCTTTATTACCTCTACTCACTCGCGAATACCTCTCTCTCATTCTCTCGCGCCCACTTTCTTGCCACTTCCCGACCTCGCAAGTCATCGATCCTCACCACTGAACGTTCGTTAATCGCCACCACACTAATCGACACATTAATCCGTCCTCACTGAGGTCACAACGGAAGTGCCATCCATGCCTCCACGCCTCCACCCGGAGTTTCTGATCCACCCAGTCACAATCTTCTCTCCTCTCTGTCTCTCATCCCTTATCATCCTCATACTTCATACTGTCCCTCGCTCAATTCATCTTCTCCCTCACTCTCGACACCCTCGTTCTCTGTACTTCATAACACTCCTTGTAAACTATTTCATCTTTAACCCGTCGTCCCGGTGGCAGCGTCTCATCAACGGGTAATAAGAGCTTATTGGACACCTGGCGAAACGTGATACCGTCCTCAAACACGGGGCACGAAACGGTAAACATCTCGGCAGCACAGTAACTCCCCCGCCGTAGACAGACAGCAAACATCAGAACGCAAATCACGGGTCTCTCTGCCTTTGAGCTGGTGCAACCGTGATAAAAAGACAGGAAAAATAAAAACTTCCATTGCTTGCTTCACTGACTGAACGCCAATAGTGGCCCCGACGCAAACAGTAAACACCTACACGGAACAGGAATCAGAGCAGCGATCTCATAACCAACGTGACAACACTTGGATGGCTCTGAGAGGGCCATATCGCCTTCGTTGCAGGAGGTCCTTCCCCTGCCTCGTCGACATGGATTATCCGTGCTCATCTATTAACATCATATATGGAAATGATAAAAAGAGAGAGAAAGAGAGAGAGAGAGAGAGAGAGAGAGAGAGAGAGAGAGAGAGAGAGAGAGAGAGAGAGAGAGAGAGAGAGAGAGAGGAGAGAGGAGAGGAGAGAGAGAGAGAGAGAGGAGAGAGAGGAGAGCAAGAGAGAAGAGGGGAGGAGAGGAGAGAGAAAGAGGAGGAGAGGAGAGGAGAGAGAAAGAGGAGGAGAGGAGAGGAGAGGAGAGAGAAGAGGAGGAGGAGAGAGAGAGGAGAGAGAGAGGAGGAGAGAGAGAGGAGGAGAGGAGAGAGAGAGAGGAGGAGAGAGAGAGGAGAGGAGAGAGAGAGAGGAGAGAGAGAGGAGAGAGAGGAGAGGAGAGAGAGAGGAGGAGAGAGGAGAGAGAGAGGAGGAGAGGAGAGAGAGAGAGGAGGAGAGAGAGAGGAGAGGAGAGGAGAGGAGAGGAGGAGGAGAGAGAGAGGAGAGAGAGAGGACAGAGAGAGGAGAGGAGAGAGAGAGGACAGAGAGAGGAGAGAGAGAGAGGAGAGAGAGAGAGGAGAGAGAGAGAGGAGAGAGAGAGAGGAGGAGAGAGAGAGGAGAGAGAGAGAGGAGGAGAGAGAGAGGAGGAGAGGAGAGAGAGAGGAGGAGAGGAGAGAGAGAGGAGGAGAGGAGAGAGAGAGGAGGAGAGGAGAGAGAGAGGAGGAGAGGAGAGAGAGAGGAGGAGAGGAGAGAGAGAGGAGGAGAGGAGAGGAGAGAGAGAGGAGGAGAGGAGAGGAGAGAGAGAGGAGGAGAGGAGAGGAGAGAGAGAGGAGGAGAGGAGAGAGAGAGAGGAGGAGAGGAGAGGAGAGAGAGAGAGGAGAGGAGAGGAGAGAGAGAGAGGAGGAGAGGAGAGGAGAGGAGAGGAGAGAGAGAGGAGGAGAGGAGAGAGAGAGGAGGAGAGGAGAGGAGAGGAGAGAGAGAGGAGGAGAGAGGAGAGGAGAGAGAGGAGAGGAGAGAGAGAGGAGAGGAGAGAGGAGGAGAGAGGAGAGGAGAGGAGAGGAGAGGAGGAGAGGAGAGAGAGAGAGATTCCTCAGACCTGACATATGGGCGGTAAGCTCCGTCTCCATTTCGTCCTTTCCCCTGACTTATCGCTAAGATGGCTGAATGCCCTCCAGAGACCCATACAAAGGACGCCCAAGAGGAATCGTGATAACGCAGGAGGACGGCCAAGAGGGAGAGGTGGGATAACACAGTGAAAAGTGCTAATAAAGCCCCTAAAATCATGTTTTGTCTCTTACCAAGAACGAGAGAGAAAGGAGGGAGGGAGGGAGGAGCGAATGCACAGGGAGAAGTGGATATGAAGGGAAAGCGTTAAACCGAGGAGAGGGATAGGAGTAAATGGAGGACTTTAAGGAAACTATTATAAGTCAAAGGCCAACACTGTCAACACGCTTTAAGCCCAAGGGGGAATCAGCCCCCCCCCCCTCCTCCTTTGCCCCGACTTTATTTTCCTTCCACGCGAATGGTGAGACAATAGGCGAGGCAATGCTACAAACGAATGGGAGGGTAGAGAAGGAAGAGAGAGGAAAGGAAAAGAAGAAAGAGGGAGGATGGATGGAAGGGAGAGGAGAGGAGAAGGAAGAGAGAGCAAAGAAGGGAGAGGAAAGGAGAAGGAAGAGAAAGCAAATATGGGAGAGGAAAGGAGGAGGAAGAGAGAGCAAAGAAGGGAAAGGAAAGGAGAAGGAAGAGAGAGCAAATAAGGGAGAGAAAAGGAGAAGGAAGAGAGAGGAAAGAAGGGAGAGGAAAGGAGGAAGAAGAGAGAGGAAAGAAGAGAGAGGAAAGAAGAGAGAGGAAAGGAGAAGGAAGGGAGATGAAAAGAGTAGGAAGAGAGATGAAGGAAAGACGAGGAAAGAAGGAAGAGAGAGAAAGGATAAGACGCCAAAGATCGTGGCTGAAGAGAAAACGGGAAATCAGAAAGCAGGAACATTAAAGCCAAGATATATATATATAATGCAAATGTAAGCGCAATGCCGCTCACGGACGTGCCCATGTTTATGTCGGTATGCATGCGTGTGTGTGTGGGGGGGGGGGGGAGGACAGAGGGGCGAGACTGGGGGTTGGGGTTGAGGGCGGGACCCTCAAAGACACACGCCCAATGCTGGCTATCATGCACACGTGGGCGGCGGCAATAATAGTGTCAGCGACAGCGATGACGAGGAAGCCTGTGTCTGACGTAAATCTTCAGGCGTGGGCGTGGGAACGCGAGAGCAACACGCTGGCGGAGAGGGAGGTCTGGCATGCCAACTTTCTCTCGTCTTACCGTGCTGTGTGCCCGGAGACTCTCTTTCCCTTGTTGGTGGCGTATTCGAACTCACCTGCGAAGAAAAATAAATAACTTAGCATGTATTCGAATTCACCTGCGAAGAAAAATAAACGCTTAAGTATGTAACATTTATGACTAAAATAGTATGTCAATCTAATGCCAGATAAAGCAGTGAGAGAGAGAGAGAGAGAGAGAGAGAGAGAGAGAGAGAGAGAGAGAGAGAGAGAGAGAGAGAGAGAGAGGAAGTGAAAGAATATAGGAAAGGAAAAAAAAGAAAAAGGAAAATAGGCTACATTAATTGATAGATAGAAGATACATATACAATGAGAGAGAGAGAGAGAGAGAGAGAGAGAGAGAGAGAGAGAGAGAGAGAGAGAGAGAGAGAGAGAGAGAGAGAGAGAGAGAGAGAGAGAGAGAGAGAGCGAGAGCGAGAGAGTGTGTGTGTGTGTATGCCAACGGCGGTATCGAGTTACCTATGCTATGGCACTCCTACTTGGCACTGCCAATGAGCGGAGAAGGCATGCCCATATTTTTTTCTATATCTATTACACTTCACGTATTTACACACTCGGAATCAGTAGGGGGTGAGGGCGAGAGCAGAGAAAGAGAAGAGGGGAAAGAATTTGGGAAATGAGGAAATCGAGAAAGAGAGGGGCAGAAAGATGAACACAGGGGAGGAGGAGGAGGGGGGGGAATGAGGGTTGAGGACGGGACGACCAAAGAGAAATAAATCCAAAGAAAATTAAGGAAACGGAAATAAAAAATACCAAAAGTAACACAGCACAAAATCACACACACAACAAAAGTCCACAAGCCAGAAAGACGGGTGAAATAAAGGAGACGAATCGCCAGAAAAAAAGTCGTATTATATTTTAAGAACCTCAACTTCAACGAGGGGAAAAGTTCATACGGGCAATTTAAGTTCAACTTTGACAGAAGTTATAATTACCGATATCATTATTTCTTCTCTCGGCATTATCATTTATCGACGCTATTTTCCGAATAAGGTTACCGATGCCAGTGGTATATACAAGTCAACTAAATATGAGAAATAAAAAGGAAAATATAAAACAAAAGGAAAAAAAAATGTCCCTAATAAACGTAAAAATAAAAAGGAAAAATAATGGAAAGGGACACATGAATAACAACCCTAATACAAATAAACTAAAAACGAAAAACGAAAAAAGAAAAAAAAAAGCCAAGTAAAAAGAGAAATAAACAGGAAAAATTTAAATGGGAAAAAAAATAAAAGGAAAAGGGAAAAGGGAGAAAATTCAAAGAAAAACATTGAAAAGGGAGGGGAAAAATGAAAAAATGAAAAGGGAAACAGAAAGGGAAAAAAATAGAAATAAAAAATAAAAAAAATAAAAGGGAAACATGAAAATAAAGAAGAGACGTCATCGCCAACGCTCCTTCCAGCAAACCCAATAAAGCGGACTCATTCCCAACAGGTAAAACATTAACAGGTAAAGGTTCAGCAACTTAAGTAGAGACCGGTTTGACGCAAAAGCCTTTCGGTCTATGTATTTCTCGCTCTCAATTCTCCTAAATGTCTCTATTTCCCCTTTTCTCTCCGTGTGATCATGGTAATGGCGATGGTGGTGGTGATGGTGGTAATGATGGTGGTGGTAGTAACTGTGGTAGTGGTGGTAATGGTGTTGGTGGTGGTAATAATGATGATGATGTGGTAATAATAGTGATGGTGGTGGCAGTGCGGATAGCGAGGATGATGATGATGATAACAATAAAAAAAACAAAAAGTCGAACAAGAAAATGCGCCATCAAAAAGACACGAAGAGAGCGACGCTACACGAGGAGCCTCGACGGAGCGAGCGCCGAGTCCGGGTCACGTGACGCCGGTCATCGCCTGGTTCCGGGGCTTTGAATCGAGGCTTGACAGCAATGAGGTCGGATTCATGACTCATGTCTTCCTTCCTTGCCCTTCATTACCCCTCCCGGCTCCCTTGATTCTCTCGTCCTCTCTCCATTCTCCTATTCGCGCTTCGTCCACTTCTTCCCGTTTTGCCGCCTTTGCTCCCCTATCTAATCTCCTATTCATGATTCGTTCATTTCTCGTCCTAGTCCATGCACTCTTCGTCCTTGTCTTCTTACCCTCCCTTTCTATTCGTCCATCTGTGATTCATTCACCTATCCTTGCTTGCTCTCTCAACTTCTATGTTTGCTCCCTTCTCTATTCCCTCACTCGTGATTCATCCACCTATCCGTCCCCATCCTTCGCCTCTCCCACTCTTTACCTCGTTTTCCAATTTCAGTCCCCTTCCCCCCCGTCTCTCTCTCTCTCTCTCTCTCTCTCTCTCTCTCTCTCTCTCTCTCTCTCTCTCTCTCTCTCTCTCTCTCTCTCTCTCTCTCTCTCTCATGGTAACAAGAAACAGTTTTAAAAATATTAAAAAAACAAAACAAATAACAGTTATAATCATCACTTCCACTTCAATGGAAAAAAAACTAAAAACAGCAACAATAGCAACAACAAAATCTATATCTATATCTATATCTATCTATATCAGTAAAACTAAAAGCAAAATATACGACATCAACAAATACAGCAAAAATCCTCATAAAACCATGAAAAAAACAACAGGCGCAGCATTTACAACTGAAACCTGGACTCTCGCAAAGCCATCGAACAAAAGTTGTGACGCGACGAGAAAGGGAAAGAAAACGAAGCAACAGGAAAAGTTGCATCGTGGCTGAAGTATCCCGTTTTCTATTTATCTGTGACGTTATAACAGACTTTAATAATATGACACGTGTGAGAGGGGAGGGAGGGAGAGGGAGGGAGAGGGAAGGGGGAGGGAGGGAGGGAGAGGGAAGGGGGAGGGAGGGAGGGAGAGGGAGAGGAGAGGGAAAGGAGGGAGAAATGAGGGAGGGAGAGATGGAAAGATGGAGAGGCGAAGGGAGTGGGAAAGAAAGGATAATAACCTCAGTAAAATAAAAAAGTGGAAAATCGATAGTGTTTTGATGATGTTGGTAAAGAAGGACCGCAATGATGATGATGACTGTGGCGGATGGAAGCGGCAAAGTTGCTGGAAAGCCTTAGAAGAACTGGGGGGACGGAGGAGGAGGAGGAGGAGGAGGGGGTGGAATGAGGGAGAGGGCAAGATGAGGGGAAGAGGAGCAGTGAGCAGTGAAGACGTCGAACAGGAGGGAGAGTGAGAGAGAAAAAAGAGACAAGAAGATGCGGGGGAAGGGGAAGTGGGAAGGGGAAAAGGGGAAAAGAGAATTAGAGGTGGATAGGGAGGAGGATGAGAAGTCAAGGAGGAGAAGGGAGACGGGGAGGAAAAGAGAGAGAAAGAGGATGAGGGAGAGGGATAAGAAGAAGGGGAGGAGGAGGAGGGGGTGAGGAGGAAGGAGGAGGAGGAGGAAGAAAAGGAGGAGAAAGAGGAGGAGGAGAAGGAGAAAGAGGAGGAGGAGGAGGAGGAGGAAGAAAAGGAGAAAGAGGAGGAGGAAGAAAGGAGAAGAGGAGGAGGAAGAAAAGGAGAAAGAGGAGGAGGAGGAAGAAAAGGAGAAAGAGGAGGAGGAGGAAGGAGGAAGAAAAGGAGAAAGAGGAGGAGGAAGAAAAGGAGAAAGAAAAGGAGAAAGAGGAGGAGGAAGAAAAGAAGAAGGAGAAAGAGGAGGAAGAAAAGGAGAAAGAGGAGGAGGAGGAGGAGGAAGAAAAGGAGAAAGAGGAGGAGGAGGAAGAAAAGGAGAAAGAGGAGGAGGAGGAGGAGGAGGAAAAGGAGAAAGGAGGAGGAGGAGGAAGAAGAAAAGGAGAATGGAGGAGGAGGAGGAGGAAGAAAAGGAGAAAGAGGAGGAGGAGGAGGAGGAGGAGGAAGAAAAGGAGAAAGAGGAGGAGGAGGAGGAGGAAGAAAGGGAGAAAGAGGAGGAGGAGAAAGAGGAAGAAAAGGAGAAAGAGGAGGAGGAGAAAGAGGAGAAAGAGGAGGAGGAGGAGGAGGAGGAGGAGGAGGAGAAAGAGGAGAAAGAGGAGGAGGAGGAGGAGAAAGAGGAGAAAGAGGAGGAGAAAGAGGAGGAGAAAGAGGAGGAGGAGGAGGAGAAAGAGGAGGAGAAAGAGGAGGAGAAAGAGGAGGAGAGAGAAGAGGAGGAGAAAGAGGAGGAGAAAGAGGAGGAGGAGGAGGAGGAGGAGGAGGAGAAAGAGGAGGAGGAGAAAGAGGAGGAGGAGAAGAGGAGGGGAGGAGGAGAAAGAGGAGGGGGAGGAGGAGAAAGAGAAGGAGGAGGAGGAGAAAGAGAAGGAGGAGGAGGAGAAAGAGGAGGTGGAGGAGGAGAAAGAGGTGGAGGAGGAGGAGAAGTAAAAGAGGAGGAGGAGGAGGAGAAGTTAAAAGAGGAGGAGGAGGAGGAGAAGTTAAAAGAGGAGGAGGAGGAGGAGAAGTTAAAAGAGGAGGAGGAGGAGAAGTTAAAAGAGGAGGAGGAGGAGGAGAAGTTAAAAGAGGAGGAGGAGGAGGAGAAGTTAAAAGAGGAGGAGGAGGAGGAGAAGTTAAAAGAGGAGGAGGAGGAGGAGAAGTTAAAAGAGGAGGAGGAGGAGGAGGAGGAGGAGGAGGAGGAGGAGAAAGAAGAGGAGGATGGAAAGAGAAGGAAAAGAAAAAGAGACAGGGAAAGAAGGTTGCGGA
>NC_061853.1:14089749-14097249 GCF_019202785.1 Penaeus chinensis | reverse complement strand
TCCCTCCCCTCCCCTCCCCCTCCCTGCTTGTGTGTGTCTACCTGCCTGTAAACCAGCTAGCCAGCCTGACTGCCTGTCTGTCAGGCTGCTTGCCAACCAGCTTGCAGCCTGCCAGCCTGCCTGAATATCTGATTGCTCGTCAACAGCTAGCCAACCAGCCTGTCTGTCTATCCGTCCCTACTCCGGCCTTTGCTATCTGACCTTCTCTTTTGTTCCTTGGCCCACTTACACAACGCTCCGATCACATTCCCTTCCCTTTTTCTCTGCTTCCCCCTTTCTCTTTCTACTAATTGTCCTGGCTGGATTTCCCTTCAGTCTTTTTTCTCCTCCTCTGTTGATTCGCTTTCAAAGCCTCTCTTTCTCTCTTCCTCTTTCTTATTCTTACAACCCGTCCTTTCCGTACCTTCCTATTCTATTTTTGTCTTTGATTTTTTTTCGTTTTCCCTTTCCCTCTCTTTCCCGAACTACCTTTTTCCTCTACCTCTAATTTTCTCTTCCTTCCTTCCCTATTTCCTTCCTTTGTCTCTCCCCTTTTCTCCCTCTCCCTCTCTCTCTCTTTCCTTGTCACACACACACAAACGAACCACCTTTCCTACCTTCCTACCTTCCTTCTCCCTCCATCTTTCTCTCTCCCTCGTCGTGCAGTTATCCCTCCCCCCACCCCTGCCACCCCCACCTGTCTCCTCCACCCATCTCCCCCATCCCTGCCATCCCCCACCTGTCTCCTCCACCCATCTCCCCCATCCCTGCCATCCCCCACCTGTCTCCTCCACCCATCTCCCCCACCCCTGCCACCCCCACCTGTCTCCTCCACCCATCTCCCCCACCACTGGCCCTCCACCCCCGCCCACTCTCTTAGCGCGACGTGGGAACCTGTGGCAGATTCTAACGTGGATTACCGGCTGAGTGACGCTGGAGCTGCGGTGGCGATGCGGAGCCTTGTGTAAATGATGGCTAATCGTGTGAGGTGCCATTCGATGTGTGGCATTGCATCGCAGGGGGAAAAGGAGAGAGAAAAAAAGAAAGAAAAAAAGAATGTTCGAAAGAACGTTAAAACCGGCCGACCATGACTGGGGATATTGTATTACAGCTTTTAACTATTGCCCACGACGGAATATGACCGAAGAGTGAGGGAGTCTACGAGAGATGGAAGGGGAAGGAGGGAAAGGGGGGGAAGGGGGTGAGTGGGTAGGATAGGAAGGCAACGGGGTGAAGGAGAGAGAATGGAAGGGGAGGAAAGAAAGGGTAGAAACAGGGAGGGTGGGGTGAGACAGAAGAAGAACGAGGTGGACAGGTGGATGGAAGAGGAGAAAGTTAGAGCGAAAGAGCAGATGATGATGATGATTATGATGATAAGAGTAATAATAACTATGAAAACAAATCAATAATAATAATATTAATAACATTAATGATTTAGATAAAACATTATTATCAACAAAACAACAATAACAACAGTAGCAACAAGAACAATAATAATAACAATAATAACGCGAAGCAGCTCAAGATAATCTGATATATTGCTAAAACTCAGAGGGCTGACTGCCAAGCACTGTCAACGTCTTCCCCAATCATGCAATCTGAAGAGTAAGGTGTTCGTGTCAAGAAGGAAGGAAGAAGTCCAGGAAAAAAGCGAAAGGAGGGGAGAGAAAGACTTATTAAGGGAGGGAGGGAGGGAGGGAGGGAGGGGAGAGAAAAGAGGACAAAAAGAGAGAAGAGAGAAGAGAGAGAGGTGAGAGCAGAGAGAGAGAGAGAGAGAGAGAGAGAGAGAGAGAGAGAGAGAGAGAGAGAGAGAGAGAGAGAGAGAGAGAGAGAGAGAGAGAGAGAGAGAGAGAGAGAAAGAGAGAGAGAGAGAGAGAGAGAGAGAAAGAGAGAGAGAGAGAGAGAGAGAGAGAGAGAGAGAGAGAGAGAGAGAGAGAGAGAGAGAGAGAGAGAGAGAGAGAGAGAGAGAGAGAGTTAGAGAGAGAGAGAGAGAGAAAGAGAGAGAGAGAGAGACGATCCAAAGCTTACACACATTCAGGATGGAAGACTCGAACAAGGATAAAGTTGAGAGAAAGAAAGGAGTAGGGAAGCTATAAATGCAAAAAAAGGTTGAAGGGGCACAATCTATGGAAGGGCGTGAATGCTTGGAGTGCCATGGGATGTCCATGGTCGCAGAAGCAGAAACAGCAAGAGGAGGGAAGAGAGACGGAAGAACAGAAGAAAGGAAAACGAAGAAAATATCAACTGTAAGGAACGGATTCTTTTCGAAGAAAGGAAAGGCTGAAAAGAAACTTGTGGAAGTGACAAAAAAGCTGAATGTTATACAAACGTAAACTGTATAGAAAATGATGTTTGAGAAAGAGAAAGAGAAGGACAGAAATGAGAGAGAGAGAGGGGGGGAGGGGGGAGGGAGGGAGTGAGGGGGAGAGAGAGAGAGAGAGAGAGAGAGAGAGAGAGAGAGAGAGAGAGAGAGAGAGAGAGAGAGAGAGAGAGAGAGAGAGAGAGAGAGAGAGATGGGGGGATGAAAAGAGGGAAAGGGAGAGGAAGGCGGAAAGGGAGAAATGAAAAGAAAGAAAGAAAGAAAAATTTAAATGCAAAGGATGAACAAGGGATAAAAAGGACTACAGCAAAAGATCAAGAAAAAAATTAGCATAATACCAGGAAGTGAGAGAGGGGCGGGAGGAAGATTTTCCACCCGAAAGGCGAATAAGCAAACGAATGAGTGAATAAAGGAAAAGACAAGAGCGAAGAACCCTCGCCTCTGCCCCCCTCCCCACCCCTCCCTCGGGTCGGAAACCTCCTCCAGATTTGGTGCTCAAGCGAAAGAGGACAGGCACTTGAGCACGTGCAAGCGGCGCACTAGCTTCTGATACATATACATCAACCTCCTCCCGTCTGGACCCTCCACTCTCCTCCCTTCTACCCCTTCCTCCTCCCTCCCCCCTCCTCCTCCTCTTCCTACTCCTTCCTCTCCCACTCTTCCTCCTCCTCCTCCGTCTCCTCATCTTCCCTCAACCCCCTCCTCCTCCTGCTCCTCTTCTTCTTTCATCTCCTTTTACGCAGAGGATGAAGAAGGAGAAAAAAAAAAAAAAACTGAGTAAAAATCCAGAAGAGGATGAAGAGTAAATGAAGAAGAAGGAGGGGCAGGAGGAGGGGGAAGGAAGAAGAGGGTTTCACAAGCAATCGTTTTCGTTCCATCTCTTTTCCATTTCGTTATCCCCCTCCCCCTCCCCCCCCCCCTTTTTTCCATTCCGCTTCGCCTGGTTTCCCCGGCAACATTCTTCTCGGCGTATAATGAGTCAAAAAGGAAAATGTACGTGACTCGAAGAAAGCTGGAAACAAGATAAGGAGGGAGGGGAGGGAGAGAGGGGAGGGAGAGAGGGAAGGGGGGGCAGGGCGAGGGGGAGAGGGACACAAGAGGAAGACAGGGCAAGGGGGAGGGGGGAGGGAGACAGGGCGAGGGGGAGGGGATGGGCAGAGGGAGACAGGGCGAGGGGGAGGGGATGGGCAGAGGGAGACAGGGCGAGGGGTAGGGGAGGGAGAGATTGAGAGGGCGAGGGGGAGGGGAAAGAGAGAGGAAGAGGAAGAGGAAGAGGGAAGAGGAAGAGGGAAGGGGGGGAGGGCGAGGGGGAGGGAGAGGGAAGGGGGGGAGGGCGAGGGGGAGGGAGAGGGAGAGGGAATGGGAGACAGGGCGAGAGGGAAGGGGAGACAGGGCGAGGGGGAGAGGGAGAGAGGGCGAGGGGGATGGGAGGGATACAGGACGAGGGAGAGGAAAAGGGAAATATGGCGAGGAGGAGGGGAGGGGGAGGCAAGCGGAGGGGACTAGAACAGAAGGAAGGGAAGTGGAGGGGATCAAAGGGACAGATGGGGGGGCAGGGAAGGGGAAGAGAGGGAGAAATGAAAATATGTTATGTGTATGTTTATATGCACCTAAGTATTTTCAATGCGTTTATATACATGTACATATGCATATACATACCCTACATACTCACATATATATAAATATATATATATATACATTTATATATATATATATATATACATTTATATATATATACATTTATATATATATACATTTATATATATATACATTTATATATATATATACATTTATATATATATATATACATTTATATATATATACATTTATATATATATACATTTATATTTATATATATATATACATTTATATATATATATACATTTATATATATATACATTTATATTTATATATATATATATATATATATATATATATACATTTATATTTATATATATACATTTATATTTATATATATATATATATATATATATATATACATTTATATATATATATATATATATATATATATATATATATATATAGAGAGAGAGAGAGAGAGAGAGAGAGAGAGAGAGAGAGAGAGAGAGAGAGAGTGAGAGTGAGAGTGAGAGTGAGAGAGAGAGAGGAGAGGGAGAGGGGAGAGTTTATATAAGTATAAATCAAACAACGCCATCTCTCAATCAGCAACAGGCACAACCCGCAGTCACTATCCACTGGGCATCATTACAGCGCCCGCCACCAATCATAGACGAAGATAACGACGAAAACGACAGTGATGAACAAGAACCAACACGAGAGGCGGCAGTCATCTTCCCCGATTCCAAGCAGTAATAAAAAACCGCAGACGAGTGATGACCGCAGGAAAACTGGAGCCTGGTCGTGTAATGACTGGTGAAGGAGGTGATGAGAGGCGAGGGCAGGGGCAGGGGCAGGGGCAGGGGCAGGGGCAAGGGGGTGGGGGTGCGGCAGAGGGGAGCGAGGGGGAAGGGGGAAGGGGGAACCACAATCCGACACGCACCGCACTCTGGAACCACGATGCCCCTGCCAACTTTGTATCCTCTCTCCGGCAAGTAACACCATTATTGATCAAAGTTGCACTTCTTACAACCTTCGTATCTCAAACCTTACCAACCTACGACTCATACTTCGTGGCATCAACGCCAAACCTAACACCGCTGCTCGAACCATTACCCACCGATACAAATACCAACAAGCGGGACAACATAACCCCGTTACCGACATCGCCCTCGCCGCTACCTTCCGCCCCAATGCCCCCACGAGCCAGCGACGGCGAGGTGGGCATTGTGCACTCGCGGGCATCTGTCTCCATCAGCGACAACATGGAGTTCCCATCTCAACTGCACCGGGCTTGGCAGGTAGACAACAAAGGCTGCGATATTTGGATTCTTTTCTCTGCTTGCCGTGTTGCATTTCTGTGCTCTATCACTGTAGTTATTACCACCTTGCTACGGTTTACAAATCATCATCATTATCACTACTATCACCATATACATAATAGAACCGGATACCACGTCGCAATTCTGAAAATATCCAACCATAAACATTAAAAAAAAATCAAAGCATTAAACCTAAACTACCAGTCTAAACCGACCAGAAATAAACTCCGACCAAGATACTAAAACCATAAAAAAAGAGTCTCTCCCAAAAACCCAATCAGAATGCAAATACGAACAAGCGCCTTTCCAAATCGTACGACTGCGCAAATAAGTCCATCCCTTTACAGCAGTTCACGAGCCAAATGCAAGAACAGCAAGAAGAGCACAAGCTGATATTTACGACAGAGGAGAATCCTTTGAGTCTGACGAGGACAGCACGAAAAGAAATTATATATATTAAGATTCGTATAAATGGATAAACCAAAAATAAATGAGTAACTAGATGAAGCTAACAGAAATCTGGGAGACTGGAAGCTGCGCGCGTGGGCGACAGGAAAGCGAGAGTGGGATCAAAGAGTTAAAATGCAAGAGGAGAAGAAAGAAGGATGATGATAATGATTTGGCAAGGAGGATTTGGGGGAGAAAGAGAAAGAGGAAGAGAGAGAGGGAGAGGGAGAGGGAGAGAGAGAGAGAGAGAGAGAGAGAGAGAGAGGAGAGAGAGAGAGAGAGAGAGAGAGAGAGAGAGAGAGAGAGAGAGAGAGAGAGAGAGAGAGGAGAGAGAGAGAGAGAGAGAGAGAGAGAGAGGGGGGGGGGGAGAGGGAGAGAGAGAGGGGGGGGAGAGGGAGAGGGAGAGGGAGAGGGAGAGAGAGAGAGAGAGAGAGAGAGAGAGGAGAGAGAGAGAGAGAGAGAGAGAGAGAGAGAGAGAGAGAGAGAGAGGAGGGGGGGGGGGGAGAGGGAGAGGGAGAGGGAGAGGGAGAGGGAGAGGGAGAGGGAGAGAGAGAGAGAGAGAGAGAGAGAGAGAGAGAGAGAGAGAGAGAGAGAGAGAGAGAGAGAGAGAGAGAGAGAGAGCACATAGAAAAGAAAAGAAAAGAGGAAAATTTATATTAATATACATCTTAGTCACGTTGTACATCCTTTTTCACGAAATTCCTTTTCAATTTCTCCAACTCAGGTCCAGCCTACGGTATGTTCTCGCGCTCCGTCATCCAACTCCCTTTTCCGCACCCTTTATTGCTTAGCTTCCAGTCATGCAAGATGTCACTTGCTTTGCCTAGAACACGAACCACCGCTTACACAGGGAATCAAAACATGTTCGAACCCCGTCTCAGTCTTTGTCTCTGTTTCTCTCTCTCTTTCCAACGCATAAAGGGACTTTCGCACGTAGGCACACGAACGCGCATACCAAGAACAAGCGTAAACACACACACACACACACACACACACAGTGAGTCTTGTCTGTGTCTGTGTCTGTGTCTGTGTCTCTCACTCTCACACTCACACATTCATTTAGACTCTTAATTACACGCAATACTGAATTTTATGCACGGCAATGCCACTTCCTCTGAGATTCTCGTCTAGCATTCTAGCGAGCGAAGCCACACGCAAGGCCTTCGGACACGCTTAATTTGTTAACAACTCATTATCCGCTTTTCATAAATCATCTTTGCGTGGCTCTCTATTCATCTTAGTGTATATAACTGTAATGACTTCAGTCCAGTGATTAAAATAGTTCATTCATTTCTGGTTAGGTCCGTGTAGAAGAAAATCGTAATTACTTTCCTATCTAAGTATCATTAATATCATCTCATCTCCGTAAGATCATTGTTTCCACGTTATGCTGTATATGATTGGGAGTGTGTGTGTGTGTGTGTGTGTGTGTGTGTGTGTGTGTGTGTGTGTGTGTGTGTGTGTGTGTGTGTGTGTGTGTGTGTGAGTGAGTGTGTGAGTGTGTGAGTGTGAGTGTGAGTGTGAGTGTGTGAGTGTCAGTGTGTGAGTGAGTGTGTGTGTGTACGCGCGCGTGTGTGCGTGAGCCCGCGAGCACGTGTGAGAACAAAGCAAAGCAAAACAAAACAAAATAATAATCCCACAATAAATATCTGGCACCATGCACGGCATACACACCAACAGTGAAGCTCTGCTGAATACACACAAAAGCATTTAATACTCATCAGCATTTGTTAACAAATTATGCAATTCTTTACCATACAATAAAGACCTCGTCGTGTTGTGCTTCCAAATGTTACCATTCAACATTTTGGTCGTGACACATCAGATCAAGATCAAAAGGTAACCTATCATAAA
>NC_061853.1:14074749-14084749 GCF_019202785.1 Penaeus chinensis | reverse complement strand
TCGCTCCTCCCTAATTCTCTTCTCCATTCTGATTCTTTATTCCCTTTCTCCTCTTTCTGTGTATCCCATTCTTTAACCCCCTTCCCCCGCTATGCCGTTCCCCTTCTCCTTCAATCTCCCTCAACACCCCAATCTCCCTCTTTCTCCCACTCCTCCTCCCCTCCCTCTCTCTTTCCCTCCCTCATCTCCTCTCTCTGTTCGCTCCCCATCCTCGCTCTCTTTCTACAGGCGCCTTCCTGTGATTGCTTATCTCTTGCTGATGAAGATATATCACCTGTACATTCCGAGCCTTAAAATACCCGTGCGCTTCACCTGGCCGCCGCGACCCCGCCCATACATCTCCTCGCGGACCTCTCCCCGCCCCCGGCGTCCTACACCACCAGGTATCCCAGCATCACCCTCAATCACCCTGGGTGCCACAAAATGTGCCCCGTGCCACCGCGGGCGCACAATACATATCCGAGGTGCCACACTAATCTAACCTACTGGCACACCACCCAATGCGCGCTACGAGAGCCGCACCATGGCACCATACTTAGAATACCGCCCCACCATGGCTACACCTGGAGCGAGACACCTGCATCAACGAGGAGCCAACAAAGCGGCGGCGGCGGCGGCTGACGCATTCAACAGTATTCTCTCCGTCTCGTCTCCATATCTTGGCCCTTCCTTCGCCCCGTCCCTTCTTTCTGCTCCCTCTTACTCCCTTGATCCCCCCCCCTCTCTCTCTCTCTCTCTCTCTTCTACTTTCTTCCGCATTCGCCCTTCCTTCTTCCTCTTATATCTGCTCTACCTATCGTTTTTCCTATCAATTCCTTCCTTATCTTTCCTCTTCCCCTCTTTTCTCCAGAATCTTCTTACAACTCACTTTTTTTCATTTTCCCTTCACTTTCCTCATTTCTATTCTCGTTCCTCACTTTCCTTTCCTCAAATTATCTTCTCCTTTCTCCGAACTCTCCCCTCCCTTCGGCTCTTCCTCCTCCCTCCCTCCCTCCCTTCGGCTCTTCCTCTTCCCCCCTCCCTTCGCCTCTTTCTCCTCCTCCTCCCTCCCTCCCTCCCTTCGCCTCTTTCTCCTCCTCCCTCCCTCCCTCCCTTCGCCTCTTTCTCCTCCTCCCTCCCTCCCTCCCTTCGGCTTTTCCTCCTCCTCCTTCCCCTCCCTTCCTCCTCCTCCTTCCCCTCCCTTCCTCCTCCTCCTTCCCCTCCCTCCCTCCCTCCCTCCCTCCGCCTCCCTCCCTCCCTTCCTCCGCCTCCCTCCCTTCGGCTCTTCCTCCTCCTCCTTCCCCTCCCTTCGTCCTCCTCCCTCCCTTCGGCTCTTCCTCCTCCTCCTTCCCCTCCCTTCGTCCTCCTCCCTCCCTTCCTCCTCCTCCTCCCACCCTTCCTCCTCCTCCTCCTCCTCCTCCTCCTCCTCCTCCTCCTCCTCCTCCTCCTCCTCCTCCTCCTCCTCCTCCTCCTCCTCCTCCTCCTCCTCCTCCCTCCTTTCGGCTCTTCCTCCTTCTCCTTCTCCTTCTCCTCCTCCTTCCCCTCCCTTCCTCCTCCTCCCTCCCTCCCTTCGGCTCTTCCTCCTTCTCCCTCCCCTTCCCCCTTTCCTTCCTTCGCCCCCCCCCCCCCTTCTTCTCGACGTCTCTTTGATGTGTCTCGGCGTGAGCGTCATTCCGTCCACCTGATAACCATTAACGAGTAACAAAAGCTTACAGGAATAATGGAAAACTCGGCGCAATCGAGCGGCGGTAACAAAGAAAGAGAAAGAGAAAGAGAAAAAGAAAAAGAAAAAGAAAAAGAAAAAGAAAAAGAAAAAGAAAAAGAAAAAGAAAAAGAAAAAGAAAAAGAAAAAGAAAAAGAAAAAGAAAAAGAAAAAGAAAAAGAAAAAAGAAAAAGAAAAAGAAAAAAAAGTAAGAGAAAAAGAGAAAGAGAATGAAAAAGAAAAAGAAAAAGAAAAAAAAAGAGAAAAGAAAGAGAAAGAAAAAGAATAAAAAAGAAAAAAAAGAAAAAGAAAAAAAAGGAAAAAGAAAGACATACTAGAAAACCTGTGAACATGAAAAAATAAGACCGAAAGGGAAAACAAAAAAAAATATTTTGTATACTTTTAATTTTCTTTTAGTCATTCTATTAGCAAGATAAAGAACACGTTGTCATTCACACACAGATAAGGGATTTAATGATAAATGAAATCTGTATGTATATATGTATATATGTATATATGTATATATGTATATATGTGTATATGTGTATATGTTTATATGTATATGTATTTGTATATATATGTGTATGTGTACATGTGTGTGTGTACATGTGTGTGTATATGCGTGTGTGTGTGTGTGTGTGTGTGTGTGTGTGTGTGTGTGTGTGTGTGTGTGTGTGTGTGTGTGTGTGTGTGTGTGTGTGTGTGTGGTGTGTGTGTGTGTGTACATGTACTTAAGTACGTACATACATATACGCACACACATACACATGTACGCGAACAACCCCTCCCCCCCCACACACACACACATATATAAATATATCTACATAGGAAATAAGCATTAACTATTTTGGGAAAAATGCTGTCAGTCTGAGGCAGGCGGATAATAATAGATCCCTTTTTTTAGGGGAGAAAAATTGACCTCGTTTCTTTTAACATCAAAGGAACTTTAAGCTTTCTCTTTCTCTTTTTCTTCCTTCCCTACTTTTCTTATCGCCAGAAAGCATAACTTGTGAGATATAGTCCGGCCGTTCAGGGAGGAGAGGGAAGCGCGAATGAGAGATAAGAGAGAAAACGAGGGAGAAAAAGGGAAGGAAAGAAAAGTTAGAAAAGGTGGGCGAAAGATAGCGGGAAGAAAGGGAGGAGTGAGGCAAGGTGGGAGGAAAAGGAGGAGGGAGTGAGAGGAGGACGACGAGAGGCAGAGGGAGGGAAAGACGTGGGAAGAGGGAGAGGAAGAGAGAGTATAAAGGCAGTGGTATAAGGAGGAGAGCGAGGAGGAAGGGATGGAAGGAGTGGGGGGGAGGGAGGGAGGGAAGGAGGGAGGGAGGGAGGGAGGGAGGGAGGGAGGGAGGGAGGGAGGGAGGGAGAGAGAGAGAGAGAGAGAGAGAGAGAGAGAGAGAGAGAGAGAGAGAGAGAGAGAGAGAGAAAGAGAAAGAGATAGAGAGAGAGAGAGAGAGAGAGAGAGAGAGAGAGAGAGAGAGAGAGAGAGAGAGAGAGAGAGAGGATAATAAAATGAAGAAAGAAAAAGAGAAACGAAATTAAGGAAACAAGATAATAAAAATGAAGACAGAGAGCAAAGGAGAAAGAGCGGAGAGAGAGAAAAAGAAACGGAGACAGAGAGAAGAGGGAGAAAAACAGAGCCGCGAGTTGTGCCGATTCATTCTTCCACGAGGCCGGTGACCGCTCCACACACGTCCGCCGCTTGTTTCACTTGCTGCTGCTGCCGTCACCTCTTTTGATTCTGCATTTTTTTTTTATATCTTGTGACGATGCAATTTTATTCATCTATAGATTAGTTTAGTCCTCATCTTACTCAGTGTTCCATGTGCTGTCGCCACCTCCAGTGAACTTCCTCCACTACCGCAATTAAACAATTTATTAGTACAATTTCTGCCCGGAATTAACCGAACTCCCATTGACCATCAATTTCTACCAACCCTATCACTTCGCACAGGATCTTCGTGGGCGTCCAACTGTTCAACCTTGGCCTGTTCCGACTCCTGCTCCTCTTCCACTGCTCCCTCTGCTCCTGCTCCTGCTGCTGTTCTTCCTTTTTTCCTTATCTTGGTCCTCCTTTTCTTGTGAAATCTCCTGCTTTTCATTCTTTTTCCTTGTCCTTTTCTTCTCCGTCCGTCTCCCTCATCCCTTCTTCCTTCTCCTCCGCCTTCTTCCTTCTCCTCCGCCTTCTTCCTTCTCCTCCGCCTTCTTCCTTCTCCTCCGCCTTCTTCCTTCTCTTCCGCCTTCTTCCTTCTCCTCCGCCTTCTTCCTTCTCCTCCGCCTTCTTCCTTCTCCTCCGCCTTCTTCCTTCTCCTCCGCCTTCTTCCTTCTCCTCCGCCTCGCCCTTCTTCCCTTCTCCTCCGCCTTCTACCTTCTCCTCCGCCTTCTTCCTTCTCCTCCGCCCTTCTTCCTTCTCCTCCGCCTTCTTCCTTCTCCTCCGCCTTCTTCCTTCTCCTCCGCCTTCTTCCTTCTCCTCCGCCTTCTTCCTTCTCCTCCGCCTTCTTCCTTCTTCTCCCCTCTCCCCACTTTCCTCTTTCCTCTTTCCTCTGCCTTCTTCCTTCCTCTTTCCTCTTTCCTCTTTCCTCTTCCTCCTCCAGTTCTCAGCCACGAACGACCTCACGCAGTTAGAGTTCGGATTCGCTTCGTCACCCTCACGCCGACGCGAACGGCTTAATGGTTCCCGCCGCCGCTCCTGCCATTCGTGAACGTAAATGACTGGGAAGGAAAGCGAACGCGGCGACACGACAAACAAACAGACTCTCAGATGCTTACGCGCAAACGCACCTAAAGTTAAACACATATTCCAAGCGCCTTCAAGGCCCCTTCATTGTCTTCAACCCAGCGTCCTATAATTCATCATATATTACACCTCCCCTGGCGCTCGATTACACTTGATTCCTCCAAGTCCTTCTGCTAAGACTTGTAATTCCTCAACTGCACGTCTATCATCCTCCAAGACCATTAACACACACTCACGCACATGCCCGTACGAGTATACGTACGTTTACACACACACATACATACACACACACACACACACACACACACACACACACACACACACACACATTGCCCCTCTCTCCCACTCCCTCACGCACACGCACATCCCCCATCCCCCCCCCCCCTCTCTCTCTCTCTAAAACTACCTTTCCCACTCGAACTCCAAAGCTCTTGTAAATTCCTTCCTTCTCGTGGGGACTGCCTTTCCCCCCATATTTCTTTCCTTTTTTTTTCTTTTGAACTGTATAAGTAAAGTGACACTAACACTTTTAGAGCAAACGGTTATGCAAACACGAACAACTGCGCTACCCTACGTGCTGCAACTTTGACAACTGCAGCGTGTAATCGTCATTTACAGCGGGAAATCATCAAAAATGACCCGCAGCCGCCGATAACTGTACGGAGCGGAAAACGGCCATTTGTAGCTTAAGCTCTGTGTTGTTGCCGGGGCTGTGTCGATGAACCGCGGCCCACTAAATGTTATGTGAGTGTACGCGCGCCCGTGTGCGTCAATGTGTGATTGTCTGTACGTTTGTGAGTGAGGGACAAACATGCACAGAAGGGGATGGAGTGGTAAAGGGAGATATAAAGGGAGGTGGAGAGGGAGGGAAAAGGGAAGGAGAGAGGGGGAAAGGGGGAAGGCGAGAGGAAGAGAAGGAGAAAATAATAGATAATGAGAGTAGGAGAAAGAGAAATAAAAAGGGAAAGGGGTGGAGAGAGAGAGAGAGAGAGAGAGAGAGAGAGAGAGAGAGAGAGAGAGAGAGAGAGAGAGAGAGAGAGAGAGAGAGAGAGAGAGAGAGAGAGAGAGAGAGCGAATGTATTCACGCACGCATGCATATATTACCGGCCAGACTGACCCAGTGCGAGAGCCAACTGAGCCCGTCCCCAGTCCTCCCTTGCTTGCATTACCGCCTGCACAAAAAAATGCCCCACCACGCCGCTCCTTCAACGCCTCTTCTTTTCTCCCTCCTTCGGCCAATTATCTACTCTACTGCTCTACCAATTTGCATCTCACATTCCTTCCAGACCTCTGTTACGGTTTCCATCTTTATGATGTTCCATCATCACTCGTCTTTTTTTTATTTCCTTTTTTTTGTCTTCCTTTTTCTCACCTTTTCTCAATGCTTCTCATTATTATAATTCCATTCCTCCTCCTCTTCGTCTTCTTATTCTTCCTCTTCCTCTTCCTCCTCGTTCCTAACCTTCCACTTCCCTATTCCTCCTCCTCCTGGAACTCCTAGTCACAGTTCGCCTTCCGCTTTGTCTCTCACTTCCATTAATCCTTTACAACCGACTATCCTCATCCTCATCCTCCATCCCCCCCTCCCCCCATCCCCCCCTCCCCATCCCGCTCAGCGCCCTAAGTATCCGCCAACTATCGGCCACCGAGTTGGACTTCCGTCAACCTATATGGCAAGAGGAGAGACGGGGAAAGACAGGAGACGAAGAGGGAGAGAGGGAAAGAGGGGGTAGGAGGGAGGGAGGAAGAGAAAAAAGAGAAAGAGAAAGAGAAAGAGAGGTCGGGGATTCACTGGGAAACAGAACCATAAATTGGACGGAGCGTGCGGAGGAGTCGACAAATCCGAGGGATTGGGAAGGAGCGATAAATCGAGTGGAAAGTTGTGAAAGAAGCACTCGAGGAAGAGTGAGGCGAGTGAGGGGAGGTTATGGGAGGGAACGGAAAAAAGAACGCGAGTAAAAGCAAGAGGAGTGGAACAGAAAGCAGAGAAGAGGGGGAGAAAGGGAAAGAGAAGGAAAGAAGAGAGAAAGAGGGAGAGAAGGCCGGAGGGGATAAGTAGAGGGAGGAAGGGAGGGAAAGGGAAGGGAAGGAGAGAGAGAGGAGAGAGGAGAGAGGAGAGAGGAGAGAGAGAGAGAGAGAGAGAGAGAGAGAGAGAGAGAGAGAGAGAGAGAGAGAGAGAGAGAGAGAGAGAGAGAGAGAGGGGGGAGCAGAGGAAGGGGGGGAGAGGAGCAGAGGAAGAAGGGAGGGGGGTGAGGAGCAGAGGAAGAAGGGAGGGGAGGAGAGGAGCAGAGGAAGAAGGGAGGGGGGGAGAGGAGCAGAGGAAGAAGGGAGGGGGGGAGAGGAGCAGAGGAAGAAGGGAGGGGGGGAGAGGAGCACAGGAAGAAGGGGAGGGAGGGAGACCAGGAGGAAAAACACATGCTCTAAAAAGAACCAAAATCTGATGTCACTCTATCTCCCAAAGTAGAGGTAATCAGTTACACCGTTACATAAAAGCTATAGATGACATCACCTTCTGTAATGGGCGTGTCTGGCGGGTGGGGGAAGGAGGAGGGCGGGGGAGGATAGGGCAAGCGCCACCTGTCACCTCCTGCCGCTACCTGTCAATCAAGCTGACACCGGGAAGGACAAACACTATCTCAAAATCATATGTGTGACTCTGGCTGTCAAACGGGAGGAGGAATATTGAGGGGAGGAGAGTGAGAGTAGAGCCGAGTGAAAGAGGGGAAAATAGAAATAAGATGTATAGGAAGTGTGTGTGTATGCGCGTGGGGAGGGAAGGAGGGAGGGAGGGAAGGAGGGAAGGAGGGAAGGAGGGAGGGAGGGAAGGAGGGAGGGAAGGAGGGTGATATCAATGAATATTTGATATCACCTTCCCAACACGGTATTGATAGACCCAAACTAAACAAAAAAAAAAAAAAAAAAAAAAATCTACTCCGAAGAGAAGAAAGAAAGAAAGAAAAGATAAAAACGCGATTCTCTCCTGGCCTCCGAGATGAGAGACAAGCACGAGGTTGACGAACATGACTGGGCAGCGCAAGCAACTATCCGAGCAGCCCTCGACCGTACCTTACTATTCATCTCCAGTTCCTCTTATGCTATCCACTCTAAGCTCCTAAACCGTAGCAGAATACACAACGACGGCCATTTCCAAAGATCGGGGGAGGCAAAGCTGGAACAAATCGCGTCCTTAAATAACCTAAAATGCGCGCAGTGACATCGAGGTGCATCGTCAAGCAAGCGCACGCACGTCTAAGACAAACAAACACGAAGATCACGTCATATTGGATCGTACTAGTTTCATCCGGAAACAAAGAGTGGATGACTCAAGACAGGTGAGTTTTGGGTGATAGCGAGTAACCGGAAATGTCGAGTACAGAACAGCATTCGCATTTTGTACATGCATGTATATGCATATATGTATGTATGCATTCATATACTCTGTGTATGCGTGTGGGTGTGAGAGAGATTACCTACGTATCGTCACATACAGTCAAATTGTCACTCAAAGACAAAATACATACACTGAAGTTTAAAAATGTCAATTAACTCGATTACCTAACACATGAATGAAAAACAAAACAAAGGAACCTCCGCCACGTCAACGGATGACCGCGTGACTGTGTGGATAGAAGAGGTACCCATACGACTTGTCTCCGAGTCAACAATGCAAAGCTGTGTGCAAGAGAAAGAGACTAGATCAAGAGAGAAGATGGGGAGAAAAAAAACTTGTTGACGCCACGAGAAAGTCAAAAGTCATCACTCAGGAAAAACCAACGAGGCAAAAGCGCAGCCTGGAAGCCGCAGGAGCCGCAGCGAGACAGACGGCCGCGCACAAGCCAGGATTAGGACCGGCGGCTAAATAGCGGACACACCATACAGCGCTGGCACATTTCAACAGCGTATTGAAGAGATGAGGTTGGCCTTGCAGCTTTTTGAAATCGCTATAGATTCCGAATTATTTCAACTGTAATCCCTGCTCAGAGAAGTTATTCCAGACAGAGAGACAGATTCTTGAAGGAATCGGTGGCAGCACTAAAATTATAGGTAAAAAAAGAAGAGAAGGGGAAGGCGAAGAAACACTGGAACGGAAGAACGCAGAGAAGAAAAGAAGGGGGAACGGGGAAGGAAGCGCCAGTGGATGACGAGGAAACGCTTGGGAGGGGGAGGGGAAGGGGGAGGGGGAGGGGGCAGGGGCCAGAGAGGAACCCAAGAGAAGGGGAAGAGGAAAGCGGGCGAGGTATGGTGATAGGAAATGGGAGAAGGGAGGGAGAAAGGGAGGGAGAGAGGAGGTGCGGGAACGGGAAGAAGACGGGGGAGGCAAGGGGACGTGAAGAAGAAAGATGGGGAGCAAAGAAGGGCTCCGAGCAGGGGAAAGGGAGGGGCTTTATGAGGCCTGGCGTTGATTTATAAGGCAGTGAACTATATACTGCGACGGCTGGGAGGCACTGACCGCTACTTCGGCTTCGGACGGCGTCAATTCTACGCCGATGGGAGCGATTATCACAAAATTACTATAATACATCTTTATCATATCAAGCTTGCCCTGCAAATGCGTAAACGTAAGATACACACTGTACGCATACACAAACAATGAGAGAGAGAGAGAGAGAGAGAGAGAGAGAGAGAGAGAGAGAGAGAGAGAGAGAGAGAGAGAGAGAGAGAGAGAGAGAGAGAGAGAGACACTGACCGACCGACCGAATGTGGAGGGGGAGAGGGGGGGGGGGGAGCACTGGTACATGTAAGCTAGCAATATAATCCGTCGTACAGCAGTTAGATTTCAGTCGCCAATGAAAAATATAATAAAACACAAATGTGAAATATGATTATTTGGTCAGATTGGAAAAATAATCAAACAATGAATAACAGATACCACTTTCTCTCTCCCCTCACCCCACCCCCCCCCTTCCATCCTTCTGCTCGACCCATCATATACAGTAATAAAACCATATTTGTTCATAAAGGTCGGAGTCACCTGCACTGGATTCTGACAAGGGAAAAAAGTGTTCACCAACAGTTGCCTGCTTTTGCTTAGTCATTGTAACCCCCCTTTCGGACCCCCCCTCCCGCTTTCCTGCGTGCAAATACGTTCGCATTTCACGTTACGTTCGCGCTCATTAGTCTGCGTAATTAGAAGCACCTCAGTTTCTCACGCCCGATCGATTCCCTTCCTCCATAAACAAAATCATTGTTCTCACTAACTGCTACAGAACGGCAGCACAGCCTGAGAACGTGATAAGCATGAAAACCGCTACACTGGCCATGATGATAAGTCAGTAACCCAAATTGGGATCCATATCATACACTTCGATACTCCGGCCACATTCCTTGCAAGAACTGGAACGTTCCGGCACAAATTCCTCGCAGTGAACAAAGTAAAAAAAAAAAATTACCATAACCATAAAAATATTCGATCCCATTGGATAACCACTGCCTAGCTGCCATGACAAAATAAACAAATAAAAACAAAAAAAAGGAGAGAAGGACCTAGAACACCACCGCCACTTAAAACACGTCACTCTTACATTAAGAACATCAATAACCACTTACACCTGTTCATCAATACCGGAACACAGTTATAACCCCCT
>NC_061853.1:14067249-14069749 GCF_019202785.1 Penaeus chinensis | reverse complement strand
GGGAAAGAGGAGGAGGAGGGAGGAGGGGAAAGGGAGGAGGAGGGAGGAGGGGAAAGGGCAGGAGGAGGGAGGAGGGAAAGGGGAGGAGGAGGGAGGAGGGGAAAGGGGAGGAGGAGGGAGGAGGGGAAAGGGGAGGAGGAGGAGGAGGGGAAAGGGGAGGAGGAGGGAGGAGGGGAAAGGGGAGGAGGAGGGAGGAGGGGAAAGGGGAGGAGGAGGGAGGAGGGGAAAGGGGAGGAGGAGGGAGGAGGGGAAAGGGGAGGAGGAGGGAGGAGGGGAAAGGGGAGGAGGAGGGAGGAGGGGAAAGGGGAGGAGGAGGGAGGAGGGGAAAGGGGAGGAGGAGGGAGGAGGGGAAAGGGGAGGAGGAGGGAGGAGGGGAAAGGGGAGGAGGAGGGAGGAGGGGAAAGGGGAGGAGGAGGGAGGAGGGGAAAGAGGAGGAGGAGAGAGGAGGGGAAAGAGGAGGAAGAGAGGAGGGGAAAGAGGAGGAAGAGAGGAGGGGAAAGAGGAGGAGGAGAGAGGAGGGGAAAGAGGAGGGAGGGAGGAGGGGAAAGGGGAGGAGGAGGGAGGAGGGGAAAGGGGAGGAGGAGGGAGGAGGGGAAAGGGGAGGAGGAGGGAGGAGGAGACAGGGGAGGAAGAGGGAGGAGGAGGGAGTAGGAGACAGGGGAGGAGGAGGGAGGAGGGGAAAGGGGAGGAGGAGGGAGGAGGGGAAAGGGGAGGAGGAGGGAGAAGGGGAAAGGTTTGTGTAGGGGAAGGGATAGGAGGAAGGGAAGAGGGGGGGAAGGGATAGGAGGGGAAAGGAGGGGAAAGGGAGGGGGAAAGGTAGGGATGGGGATAAAGGAGTGACTCGCGGGGGAAAAGTAAGAGGAATGAAAGGTAGAGGGGGAAGGGGAGAGAAAAAAGGGAAGGGGAAAAGGGAGGGGCCCGGGAGGAAAGGATAAGGATAGGTAGGTGAAAAGAGGAATGGAAGAGGCAGCAGCAACAGACGAGGGGAAGGGGAAAAAAAAAAAAAAAAAAAAAAAAAAAAAAAAGAGGAGAGAAGTGGCAACGAAGAAGAAAAAAAAAAGAAGAGGAGGATAAGGATAGGATGTCGAAGAACCAGAAGGAAAACGAGGAGCGCGAGAGGGCCTAAAGAACAGGGGAGGAAGGAATAAGGGGGGGGGGGAGAATTCCTAATCCCATGAACCCGCAATGACTACGCGAAAACTCAAGTGCAGGCTTCCTCATCGTCACCAGCTCTCTCATTATCTCCCCACCCCCCTTCCCCGTTCTTTCTCCATCCCCACAAGTTCCGCTCCGCCATGCGATCCTTGAATAAATCCGTATTCATTCAAATTCATGCCAGTCCGAATGAGCGCGTAGCTGCTCCCTGATCGAATAAACAGACATGAGGCCTTTCACGTCTCTTCTTTTCCTCCATATATTCTTCTCTCCATATTTCACGCTCACCAGATTTTGACGGTTAGCTGTAGTGTTGTGTTGATTTTCTAAAGATAAACAAACAAACAAATAAATAAATCTTAAATGTTATATACTACATTTGCTTACCTACATGTCCAACTGAATTATACTGATCTAAAAAAAAAAAAAAATCTGTTGAATATCTATCAAGTTGATAAATCCAAAAATAGTTAAGGAAAAATGATAATAATTATTATCCTAAAATATAGCAACTTAAAAAAAAAAAACGTAAAAAACTTATTAAATGTTTATTTACAGTACATACACAATACATGTGTAAGTAAATGCATGTCTGACGTTTGTGTGTACGCGTTCTCAATCTCTGTTCTGGTAAATCAAGCTTGATCGTAATAAAATCACCAACAGTATTCAAACATTCCACGCAGAGCCAGCAAACAGGAGAGGCAAATAACCTAATTCATAACACAACCAAATACATGTACAGTTACCCAGACAAAACGGAAAAAAAATACATATATAATGAAAGTTTCCACGTAACCTTACCATGTCTTGGGATGCGAGTATCGAGTGCACTTCGCCAGCTGGAACTCGCTCGGCGCCTCGGGAGCAGGGTCTGCAATCGCTGGTCTTGAACTTGACCGACGTCAGCACTTTACCGGGGATCGGAGTGCTCGCCTCTAACCGCATCCTCAAGCTAGACATCCGATGCAACTAGACATCGACAAAACGAGACATTAGACAACCAGACTTCAGACACAACTTGACATCAGGCACAAGTAGACATCAAACAAAACAAGACCTCAGACACGAGCCACGCATCCCAGCCGCACGGCCACCCCTGACGACGATCTTAAAAGCGACGGTTTACACAAGACTTGTAATGAACTCTCGTACGTGTCGAGTGCTCATGTCAGCCCAAGAGTGCATGACTCGCCACAAAAGGACCGTCGAAGGGGAAACGTCCAAGCTTCAAAGACGATCGGTATCGCAGTCATTCTTCTGAAGGACGATGGGGACGGGGGTTTACTAGCAATCCCTTCGAGCGGTTGCTTGCACGAGGGTCGTGACTCCTTTTTTTAAAATC
>NC_061853.1:14022249-14057249 GCF_019202785.1 Penaeus chinensis | reverse complement strand
TGGATGAAACCAGATAAAAGATGGGGAAGAGGCGGAAGGAGAGGGGAAGGAAAAGAGGAGGGAATGCTTTTAAGGAAAGAGAAGAGGAAAAATAAATTTTTTATTTTGGGTTTTATATTTACAGAAAAAGATGATTTTTGGGATAGATAAAAATGTTTTGGAAAAGCTTCCCGACGAGGGGTTTTGAAGGGGGGGTTTTTTTAAACAAGGGAAAACAAAAAAGAAAAAGGAGACAATAAAGAAACACGTTTTTACAAGAGTTTTTAAGGTTTTAGTAGGGCAAATTCAAGACCTTAAAGGATTGACAAAAAAGGAAGCAAGCCAAAAAAAGGAGTAGGCGATAAAAAAACGGGGAAGAATGAAGAGAAAGGGGAAAGGATGGAAGGAAAGAGAGAGAGGGCGATGAGAGCGATGGGAGGTTTTTTGATGAGCGCGGATGGGTAGAGAGGAGGAGAGAAGAAAGGACCTGGGGGGTAATTGGGATTTTGTGGAGAAGAGTTGGTAGAATATGAGTGTAGACTAGGAGAGACTAGATGAGTGACTTGTGTTGTTAGATCTCGATATTGAGAGATCGAGAGGGAGTATGAGATTAAGAGAGGAGTGGAAGAAGGAAGAGAGAAGAGTAAGTGAAAGTGAAATAATATGGAAATGAGAAATAAGATATTTAGAGAGAGAGAGAGAAAGAGAGAGAAGAGAGACTGATGGAGGGGAGAGGTTTGGAGGGACGGGGGTGCGAAGTAGGGGGTGATGTGTTGGATGATGGTTTTTTGAGAGGTGTGTTCTGTGGTTTTTTTTTGTTGGATGAGAGAGCAGAGATGAGATGAAGATGAGTAGGAAGATGAAGAGAGAGTTGAAGCGGTGGATGGTAGGTAGGAGTTTGAGTAAAGAAGTGAGGAGTAGGATTGTGTGGAGAGAAGAGATAGAAGAATGAGTGGATGTGGAGAGAGAAGAGAGAGAGAGATGAGAGAGAAATGAAGAGGAGAGGAGAGAAGAGAGAGAAGAGAAAGAGAGAGAGGAGAAGAGAGGAGTAATAGAAGAAGAGGAGGAATAGAAAGAATGAAGGAGAAGAGAAGAGAAAGAAGAGAGAAGAGAAAGAAGAGAGAGGAGAGAAGATGTGAGAAGAGAATAGAAGAGAGATGAAAGAAGAGAAAGAAGAGAGAAGATGAAGAAGAGAGAGGAGATGAGAGATAATAGAAGAGGAAGAGAAGAAGAGAGTAGGATAGACGAGATATCAATAAATATAGATATAGTTAAATACTCTATCTCTAGAGAATATAATAATAGATAATATAAATAATATCTATTATATCAATTCTATCCTCTCCCTACTTCTCTCAATCATCTCTATCTTTTCTCTATCTCCAATCCTCTCTATATCATACTTATATTATTCTTTCTATCTCCCTCCCTCCTCTCTCTACTCCCCTCCTCTTTTCATCTCTCCTCTACTCCTATCTCTTCTTCTCCTCTCTCTTCTTCCTCTCTCTCCACTCTCCTCTGATGTATAATACTCCCTCCTCCTCTCTATCTATTCTTTTCCCTAATCTTCAATCACTTGTTCCTCTCTCCCTCATCATTTCTTTCTCTCTTACTTCTCAACACATTATCTAATTTTCTCATCCCTACTGTATTTCTATATTTGTAAAACTGTTCTAGATTTTCTTCATAATAATCTTAAAATCATCTATCTTATTCTACACATATTATTCAGACATCTAAAAGTAGAATACATAAACCATCAACTCTCCACTCTCTCTCTCTCTACTACTCAACACATCCATCCAAGAATTATAGAGATCTAAAAATTACTCATCATCACTCCTCCTCAACTCTCTCTCACAGATAATATAGTAATTAAACTCACCTCTTCACTCCCACCCTCACACATACTACATGACTAAGATAAAACACCTCCTATCTTCTACAACACCTCACCCTCTCACATCAGTATCACACACAACCTATCAACTTCTCACCACATACTAACTCAACCACACACTCCATCATATACACTACTACGTATACTCCCTCCTCACTCTCACTCCACAACAAACACACCAACTCCCTCCTCAGTATACAAAACTCACTCTAGCACACAACAATCATCACACATACATACACTACTCACACAAAACTCACCCCCAAAACACCACCACTAAAAACACACACATCACATCCCACACTCCCTCCCACCTCTCAACTCAATAACATCCACAACACATACCCTCCCATATATCTTCACCTCAAGATAGTGATATATATACAGAGAATCACTCCAGAGAGTACAACAATCTCTACTATAAACCATCCACAACAACAACCACTACAACTCCACACACAACACCCACACACACCCACACAATCACTCATAATACTATACAACTCACAACAAACACAACCATCTCAGATTCTAAACCAACTCTCCCCTCAACACATCCCTCCAACACCACACCACACCCACCAAAAAAAACAACAAACCTCTAGAGATAGATCTCAACACTCACACTCACTCCAACACCACAACAAACACACACCACACCTCTCACCTCTCTTCCCCCATTATACACACACACCCCCTCCAACACAAAACAACCATACACCTACACCAAAAACCAACAATACAATAGATACACACACACCCACCCCCAAATCTATATCTCTAACACCCCACTCACCCTCTACCTCCTTCCAACCCACAACACAACAACAATCCCCCCACCATCCCTCTCCCCTCCCTCTTCACCCCTCCAAACACACCACTCTACTACTCTTCACTCACCAGATATATAGATCTCTATCTCTCTCACACCCACCTCACATAAAAAGCTCGATACACCTACTACCTATCCCACACACCACCACACACAAACCACAAACTCACACTCTCACTCCATCTCTTTCTCTCCTCCTCACACTACTCACTCACTCTAACTACACATAACACACCTACAAACATAAGCGCCCCACCACAACCCCACACCTTATCTCTTTTGCCGCGTGTGTGTGTGTGTGTGTGTCACTCGCGCGCGCACGCACTTAGCCTCCTCTTCTCTTTTCTTTTAGAGTAGTCATATCAAGATAATTATTTCCCCCCCTCCCCATGAGATAGATAATACAATAACCCTCTATCTTCCATCCCACACCCCCGCCCAGCCCCCACCCCCCCCGACGCCTTACATGCCTATTCTCCTCCCCTACAAATAAATCACACGATCGCCCCCCCCCCCACCCCCCCCCCGACGTCCCCCCCAAAACCAAATTTTAGAGCCTTATGTTATTAGTGGGATGAAGATTGTAGTTAGTGAGGTGTGTGAGTGTGTGTACACAGCAGAGCCCCCGCACGAATCCGCGAAATAACGAGAGAGGTGCGGCTCTGCACTCAGTAGAAAGAGGTTGAGAGAGAGCCTCCTCGCCTGGTTTCGTTAGTCGGTGAAGTGGGGACCGAGAAGAGAAAGAAGAGATAGGGGAGAGAAGAGAAAGAAGAGAGAGGGGAGAGAAGAGAACGAAGAGAGAGGGGAGAGAAGAGAAAGAAGAGAGAATAAGAGACATAAACAGAGAGAAAGAGATGGCAGAAGTCGAACAATCAGGGGGCCCTCCGTCCTTCACCTCCCCCCCTCCTCTCCAACCCCCGTAAAACTCGGAGAGACTCAATTATCTTTTAATTTGGTCGACGGCGGGAAATTAAAGTAATATCTCGAGACTTTAGCAACTCAAGACGACATGGCTTCTGTGGCTGTTGCTTCTCCTGTTGCCGTTATTATTATTTTTTTTTCTACTTCATTAATCTATTTATCTTCTTTGTCATGGTTTATACAGCGGATGAAAATGAGGAAGGGAAATTAAATTGAAAAGAAGTAAAAGCTGGAAGGAGAAGAAGGAGAAAAATAGGAGGAATAAGAGGCGGGAGAGGCGAAGTTGCTCAAAACGAAGAAAATGACGGGGTGGGGGGAAGCTTCCCAAAATTATGGTTCCTGTAATGAAAAATGTGGCGAGCACAACTCTCCTCCTCCTCCTCCTCCTCGCCCTTTTAGGCCTATTCTCTCTCAACCTGGATGCTAACACCCCTCCCCCTTCCCTCTCCCTCCCCCCTCTACCCCAATCCCTTCATACCATCCTCTTTCCTTCATTATACATTAATTTATGCAGATTTATGACAATTACTATCCACAATCACGGCTGATGCCGCAAATCTCGCGGGCAATATTTCCCACGCGGGTAATTCATCTCCCCTACGATATGTTCTCTCCGATAATGACTGATAAGAATAATAATGGGAGCGATGATGGTGGGGGCGTCCGCGGGGGGAGGGGGGTAGAGGGGGTGCGGTCAGCGCCGTCTGGCAGTCTGGTACGCGAGAACTTGGGTACTTTTTCCGCTACGTATCTCTACTTGCCTGGCTATATTCCATCCTGCCTGTCTGCCTGTCTGCGTACCTACCTACCTGCTTGTTTGCCTGCCTATCTGCGTACGTACCTCCTTGTTTGCCTGCCTATCTGCGTACGTACCTCCTTGTTTGCCTGCCTATCTGCGTATGTACCTCCTTGTTTGCCTGCCTATCTGCGTATGTACCTCCTTGTTTGCCTGCCTATCTGCGTATGTACCTCCTTGTTTGCCTGCCTATCTGCGTACGTACCTCCTTGTTTGCCTGCCTATCTGCGTACGTACCTACCTGTTTGCCTGCTTATCTGCGTACCTACCTGCTTAGGTGCGTACCTAACTACCTACCTACTTACCTACCTACCTAGCTGCCTACTTGCTTGCTTGCTTGTCTACTTGCTTGCTTTCCTTCAGATTGCTTGCCTACATCCCAGGCGTATTTGGCAATTTAAATGATTCAATAACTTTTGCTCCACCGAGAATTACAAAACGAAACAATCCACAATAAGATAATGTTTTGTGCTGCTAATGTCTCTGTGCTGCTAATCATCAGGTCTCCTCGAACACTAAGTGCCTTTAATCACCTTCTTCACTCTCTCTTTACTTCCAATATCCATTGAAAATCACTCCAATGAACCTCGACAATGATAGGTGTACACACACACACACACACACACACACACACACACACACACACACACACACACACACACACACACACACACAAAAGTGCGCGGTGAACTAGCATTATTAAAGACTATTGACTAATATATCAAGCAAAAACTAAAACCGACAAGAAACTGCTTTCGATAAGGCTGAAACTTCCCGTGTAATTTCGCCATCAAACTTTCGGGATATTAGAAATCTCCCTTCGCATAAATACCGCCAAAAGTTGTAAACATTGCCTCCGAATCCGACCTCACCCACTCGCCACTGCCACGAAGACACCTTCGCAGCTCCTGGCAGCACTTGCCTGATAACTATCAACCACTTAGCATCCACCCTGCACCGTGACATCCACATGGCAAGCTCTCGGCAGCACTAAACTGATAACCAACCACCTGTCCTAGCGCCGATCCTACAACCACCTGGCAAATTCTTGGCAGCACTTTTACTTGACGACCATTCACCTGTTCTCTCATCGACCCTGTACCACTGACAAGCCCGAGACAACACTTTTACCTGTTAACCAGCCCACTTATCCCAGCACCGACCCTGCACCGCTGGCAAGCCCTTGACAACCCTTTTACCTGTAATCCAGCCACCAGTCCCAGCATCGATTAAACACTGACAACCGCCTGGCAAGCCCTCAGCAGGCCTAACCGAACGACCATCCAACCACCTACCCTAGCACCACTCCAGCAACCACCGCCAACCACCTCTGCCTCGCGGTCACCAGGAGCAACGGGAGTGACGTCGAGAGGGACGCCAGCGTCGCACCAGCATTTCGCTAGACGTGCAGCAGACAAAAGGAGACGACCAGCACCCAAAACATCTTTGTCCCCTTGATGCACCCTCCAGCTAGAGGTCTGCCTGATGTGAACCCAGACGGACCCGTTCTCGCTTTCATTCGCTCTCGCTTTCATTCTGTCTCGTCTTTCTCTCTCTCATTCTCTCTCTCTCTCTCCCATCCATCCATCCATCCATCTTCTCACTTTTATTTACTCAACCCTCTCTCTCTCCCTCACTCCCCCTTTCTGTATCTCTCCTCATTTCTCGCTTTCTCTCTCTCTCTCTCTCTCTCTCTCTCTCTCTGTCTCTCTCCTCATTTCTCGCTTTCTCTCTCCCTCTCTCTGTCTCTCTCCTCATTTCTCGCTTTCTCTCACTCTCTGTCTCTCTCCTCATTTCTCGCTTTCTCTCTCTCTCTGTCTCTCTCCTCATTTCTCGCTTTCTCTCTCTCTCTGTCTCTCTCCTCATTTCTCGCTTTCTCTCTCTCTCTCTCTGTCTCTCCTCATTTCTCGCTTTCTCTCTCTCTCTCTCTGTCTCTCCTCATTTCTCGCTTTCTCTCTCTCTCTCTGTCTCTCCTCATTTCTCGCTTTCTCTCTCTCTCTCTCTGTCTCTCCTCATTTCTCGCTTTCTCTCTCTCTCTCTCTGTCTCTCCTCATTTCTCGCTTTCTCTCTCTGTCTCCTCATTTCTCGCTTTCTCTCTCTGTCTCCTCATTTCTCGCTTTCTCTCTCTGTCTCCTCATTTCTCGCTTTCTCTCTCTGTCTCCTCATTTCTCGCTTTCTCTCTCTGTCTCCTCATTTCTCGCTTTCTCTCTCTGTCTCCTCATTTCTCGCTTTCTCTCTCTGTCTCCTCATTTCTCGCTTTCTCTCTCTGTCTCCTCATTTCTCGCTTTCTCTGTCTCCTCATTTCTCGCTTTCTCTCTCTGTCTCCTCATTTCTCGCTTTCTCTCTCTGTCTCCTCATTTCTCGCTTTCTCTCTCTGTCTCCTCATTTCTCGCTTTCTCTCTCTGTCTCCTCATTTCTCGCTTTCTCTCTCTCTCCTCATTTCTCGCTTTCTCTCTCTCTCCTCATTTCTCGCTTTCTCTCTCTCTCCTCATTTCTCGCTTTCTCTCTCTCTCCTCATTTCTCGCTTTCTCTCTCTCTGTCTCTCTCCTCATTTCTCGCTTTCTCTCTCTCTCTCTCTATCTCTCCTCATTTCTCGCTTTCTCTCTCTCTCTCTATCTCTCTCCTCATTTCTCGCTTTCTCTCTCTCTCTCTATCTCTCTCCTCATTTCTCGCTTTCTCTCTCTCTCTATCTCTCTCATTTCTCGCTTTCTCTCTCTCTCTCTCTCTATCTCTCTCCTCATTTCTCGCTTTCTCTCTCTCTCTCTATCTCTCTCCTCATTTCTCGCTTTCTCTCTCTGTCTCTCTCCTCATTTCTCGCTTTCTCTCTCTCTCTGTCTCTCTCCTCATTTCTCGCTTTCTCTCTCTCTCTGTCTCCCTCCTCATTTCTCGCTTTGTCTCTCTCTCTCCTCATTTCTCTCTCTCTCTGTCTCTCTCCTCATTTATCGCTTTCTCTCTCTCCTCATTTATCGCTTTCTCTCTCTCTCCTCATTTATCGCTTTCTCTCTCTCTCCTCATTTATCGCTTTCTCTCTCTCTCCTCATTTATCGCTTTCTCTCTCTCTCCTCATTTCTCGCTTTCTCTCTCTCTCCTCATTTCTCGCTTTCTCTCTCTCTCCTCATTTCTCGCTTTCTCTCTCTCTCCTCATTTCTCGCTTTCTCTCTCTCTCCTCATTTCTCGCTTTCTCTCTCTCTCCTCATTTCTCGCTTTCTCTCTCTCTCTCTGTCTCTGTCTCTCTCATTTCTCTCTCTCTCTCTCTGCCTCTCTCCTCATTTCTCTCTCTCTGTCTCTCTCCTCATTTCTCTCTCTCTCTGTCTCTCTCCTCATTTCTCTCTCTCTCTGTCTCTCTCATTTCTCGCTTTCTCTCTCTCTGTCTCTCTCCTCATTTCTCGCTTTCTCTCTCTCTCTCGTCCTCTCCTCTCGCTCTCTCTCTGTCTCTCTCTCATTTCTCGCTTTCTCTCTCTCTCTGTCTCTCTCATTTCTCGCTTTCTCTCTCTCTCTGTCTCTCTCATTTCTCGCTTTCTCTCTCTCTCTCTGTCTCTCTCATTTCTCGCTTTCTCTCTCTCTCTGTCTCTCTCATTTCTCGCTTTCTCTCTCTCTCTGTCTCTCTCATTTCTCGCTTTCTCTCTCTCTCTGTCTCTCTCCTCATTTCTCGCTTTCTCTCTCTCCTCATTTCTCGCTTTCTCTCTCTCCTCATTTCTCGCTTTCTCTCTCTCTCTCTGTCTCTCTCCTCATTTCTCGCTTTCTCTCTCTGTCTCTCTCCTCATTTCTCGCTTTCTCTCTGTCTCTCTCCTCATTTCTCGCTTTCTCTCTCTGTCTCTCTCCTCATTTCTCGCTTTCTCTCTCTCTCTGTCTCTCCTCATTTCTCGCTTTCTCTCTCTCTCTCTGTCTCTCCTCATTTCTCGCTTTCTCTCTCTCTCTCTGTCTCTCTCCTCATTTCTCGCTTTCTCTCTCTCTGTCTCTCTCCTCATTTCTCGCTTTCTCTGTCTCTCCTCATTTCTCGCTTTCTCTGTCTCTCCTCATTTCTCGCTTTCTCTGTCTCTCCTCATTTCTCACTTTCTCTCTCTCTCTCTCTCTGTCTCTCTCCTCATTTATCGCTTTCTCTCTCTCTTTCTCCCTCTCTCCTTTCTCTTTCACCTTCTCTCCCTCTCTCCTTTCTCTTTCACCTTCTCTCCTCTCTGCTTCTTTCTCACCTTCTCTCCTCTCTCCTTTCTCTTTCACCTTCTCTCCCTCTCTCCTTTCTCTTTCTCCTTCTCTCCCCTCTCTCCTTTCTTTCACCTTTCTCCTCTCTCCTTCTCTTTCCCTTCTATCCCTCTCTCCTTTCTCTTTCACCTTCTCTCCCTCTCTCCTTTCTCTTTCACCTTCTCTCCCTCTCTCCTTTCTCTTTCACCTTCTCTCCCTCTCTCCTTTCTCTTTCACCTTCTCTCCCTCTCTCCTTTCTCTTTCACCTTCTCTCCCTCTCTCCTTTCTCTTTCACCTTCTCTCCCTCTCTCCTTTCTCTTTCACCTTCTCTATCTCTCTCCTTTCTCCCTTTCACCTTCTTTCCCCCCTCTCCCTTTCTCTTTCACCTTCTCTCCCTCTCTCCTTTATCCTTCTCCCCTTCTCTCTCCTTTATCCTTTTCCCCTTATATCTCCCTTTTCTTTCTCCCCTTATATCTCCCTTTTCTTTCTCCCCCTTTATCTCCCTTCTTTTTTCCCCCCCTCTCTCCCTCCCTCTGTTTTTCCTCCTTTCTCTCTCTCCTTTATCCTTCTCCCTCTCCCTCTCTCTCCTTTCTCTTTCAGTTTCTCTCCCTCTCTCCTTTCTCTTTCACCTTCTCTCCCTCTCTCCTTTCTCTTTCACCTTCTCTCCTTCTCTCCTTTCTCTTTCACCATCTCTCCCTCTCTCCTTTCTCTTTCTTCCTCCCTCTCTTCCCCCCCCCCTTTCTCTCTATTCCTCCCTCCCTATTTCTCTCCTTTCTCCGTCGCTCTTTCTCCCACCTTCCTCCCTCTTTTTCCCTTTCCTTCTTTCTCTTTAATTATTTATCCTCCCTCTCCCTCTCTTTATTTATTTATTTTTCTTTCCCTTTCGCGTTCTGAATTTTTCTCCTTCCCTTCTCTTATTTCCTTCTCTCTTTCTTTTTCGTTCTTTCTTTCTTTCCCTTTCATCCTCACTCACTCTCACACCCTTATCCTGTGAGATACGTCGTGCGCTTTCAGAGTAGGCGCGACTAGACCTTATGTCTTCTCTTTTCTCATGTACGCTCGCTCTGCTACCTATACTCAATATTATATTACATCTGTGCTACTCGTCTATCATTCTTTCTTCTTAATGCTCTACTCTCTATATCATGACATGATCTCCGCTTCTCCCTATTCTACATCCTTCGCTCTAGCGCGCGCGCAGCTGCGCGCTCGTGTTCATTTTATATTGCACGCTGTGAGTCAGTTACGCCTCATCTGTCTCTGTGTGTGCTCCGTCGCGCCTGTTGTACTGTCATCCACTTCCTATATATGCTGTGTTTGAGTTGCTCGTCTGTGTGTCTCACGTTTCTCCGCATCTATCTGTTCTCGTGCGTCTATTATGTCTTATGTTCTGCGTGTGTGTTCCCTCTACCCTCTCTCCCTGTACTTATCTCTTTATCTATTCCTCTATCTATATCCACATCTCCCTTTTGTGTGTCCTATGTGTCTCCGTACCTCGATATCGACTCCATAGTACTCATCTCCTCGCTCCCCTTCTACCTCCGTACATAGATGATTTCCATGTGTCTCTGTTCAGAAGTCTCGCATGATCTCATTTTCTACTCCTTATCATCTGCGTGCTGCTGCGAATCTATTGCTCTCTTCCTCTGTTTGTTCACTGTTATTACGCACTCTGCCTCTCTAGATACTGAGTCGCTCTCTTGTCCGCTCCTTCACGCCTACTCAGTATGCGTCCTTATCAGACTGTAGTCTCGGAAAGCCTGATGTGCAACCTGTATGTCTCAATCTCTATTGTCTCATCTCTATATTAGTCTACGCGCACAGGCTCATCCTTGACGCAGTAGACTTCTCTACAGTGGTGATGTCATCTACTGCATCCCCGACTACGCGCGTCTACATCTCTAGAACGCACTCTCCTAGATATGATTCGCGCGTGTGTCACGTGTCAGGTCTCTCCTTGCGAGACTCGCGGAAAGTCCCAACCCTATATCTTATAGAGAGGGATAGAAAGTATATGATCGTAGTCAGTCTTGTAGTAGGATGCTGTATTCCGGACAGTTATCTATGTTCGCGGACGCAGGTAGTATATACGTGCTCCTAAATTAAGTAATGTGTGACTTTTGTGTCTCAATAATGTATCTATACACGCTCATGTAGGGAAATGACGCTCTCTGGTGATATATTGTGTGCAAGAGCATTACTCCTACTGGATGCTGATCTGTCGACTGTGAAGAGTCTCCTGAGGTATATTTATGTATCTCTCCGCTCGAGTCAGTTACGCATATTTCTTAGCCGTATAAGAGATACTATATCTATATGATTAATCTATAAATCGAGTCATCAAATCAAATAATTTTATGCTCGCTCCAGAGATTCATGCCAGGACTCCATGTATCGTGTCGTGGTTTTTTCTCCATCCATGTATCGCGCTAAGTGTATATACTAATAGTAATGTTGATGCTGGTTCCACTGATCCTTACAGAAATACATTCGCAGTCTAAGTGTTTATGTGTGTCAACACATACTGCCAGACTATAACATGCGCGCGTGTACCCGTTCTCTCGCATATATATACATAATCTCCAACACGCGATCATGCACCTTACGTGATATAATCGATCCTATACTGCACGTATCGCGCTCGTACTCGTACATGAAACATTCGCGATACTCAGTGCACAGCGTCTAGCACGACTGACTGATATTGCAACTATACGAGCGAGCGTAGAGCGCAGTGCGCGCGCTTTGCACTCGAATCCCGCCATGTCGGCATCACTGCGCAGCGCGCTACTACAGAACACTCTAAGAGATCTAAGAGCGATTCGCATCGTGACTGTGAGACTACTATTTTCACATAGCAGGACACTACTAGATACTCATCTCTCGTACCGAGCAGGCAGCTCATTGTCAAGATCTCGCAGATGTGACGCACGACTGAACACAACATACGCTCGTCACGCGACGAGACGAGTTCACATCGACACAATCATCTACCATCACTCTCTCACCTACTGGAATATTATCATTCACACGCCACAAGATACACTGACATCTTGTATGTAATCACGCGCTACTTCACTCTACATCTACTGCACACACACAGTGCAATACAGCAGCTACACGACACTCCTCCTCTACACAGATACAGACAAGCATCCATAGCGACGCACATCGACATCACATGACGATCTCAGTACTCCATGACATACTCTTACGCAAGCCAGTAATCTACTCGACATCCTCCTTTGAGCAAGTTTTGCGTAGTGTCTCGCGCTAATTATAGTCGTGATTACCGCGCTTTCTGTAAGAAGAGATGACTCATCAAAAAACTCTCTCGCTTCTTAGAGTCGCTCCTCAAGTAGGGTGTGTGCTGCCTGTAGTAGTGTGTCTCTCCACTGCTCACGCTTCCAGGATGTCTCAGGAACATCGGTGGCGTAGCTGCGCAGTGCGCGATGAAGTGTGATGTCCTGCCCTGAGGCATTCCAAAATAATTATCTCGTGCGCCAGCTTGTGTGCGTCGCGTTCCGGAGAGTGGTAGAGTGTGTTGTGCGCGGCAGTGATGTTAGCTGGCGCGTTAGCATGTGTGTGTATGGAAGGTGATAGTAGTATGTATGGAGAGAGTAGTGCTAGATGACATATATATAGATCTTAGTAGTAGCGCATATGTGTAGTGTTTGTTAGCGCGTCGTGGGTTATCCGCTCGCATGATGTACTGGTCTGAATTATACGCTCGCGCAGTGGATCGAATGATGTGATTGTCGCTGTCGGGTACGAGTCTGTGTATCCATGTGCCAGCATACGTCCTAGCAGTCACGTATCGAACTTGCATCATCTCACGATGACTCAATACTATCTGACTCATGACTACATCACACGTCTGTTATGCTATCAAAAAGATGTGTGACTGCTGTGCTTTTCCAAGTCACTCGCTACTGTAGTACTATTTACCTTATGTTCCTTACTTCTTCTTCCGTCCCTATGCCATCGCGCTCCTCCTCTATTCTCTATTCTAGTTCCACTGCCATAACGCCTAAGATAGAATGCTCTATGCATTGAATTCTGCTAACGCGGACGTCTCGCGTAATAGAGTAAATATAAAAACGATGCACATAAAACTACGTAGTATATATTTAATATCTCTATATCTAGAGAGAATGATAAGTATCTAGAGACTAACTATATCATACTCATACTTGATCTTACCCTCATCTACCCTCCCTCTCTCAAAAGAGACGTAACAGATGTGAGTTACTCTACAATCATGCTCTCTAGTCTATCTGCACTGCACACTGTACACCCTACAGGCTGCTTCGACTCATGTGTGCAGTCACACCTACACAGCTGAACAATAGCTCTATAACCTTCCACCCCTCTAGAGAAGTGTACATAGATAAACCTCCTCATGTCACACACACTCCTATCCTAACCCCTACATCCCACGTACTCGGTCTCTCCACCTCCATTAGATCCTAAGTAAATCCACAACCACATCGTGTGAACACTCAATATGTCAAGAATCTATAGAGTTAGACATGACAAGCCACAACCATTAACTCAAACTAGATACCTCGCTTGACCAGTCCATACACATTAAAGCAAAGCTCACATGCTCACTATAGACAAGCTAGTAGATACTCAAGAGAAGTCTGTGACTCACAGATCGATCCCAAATACACATCATCTCAATTACCTATATACACTACAAACTCCTCCCACCCCTCTCTACCATTCTCGCCATGTATCAATCAACTGTACGTGTGCAATGCTAACACAACGACCATTCCTGCAAACATAATGAACGCCACTAACACCCCAGACCTTGAACTTAACTGCGCCACAATTCACCAATCTCATACTCCGCCCAACAACAGTGCTCCCGAGCCACTGTCCACTCCTGTGTTTCACATATCCCATCATCAGAAGACGCGCGTCGACTACCAAGTCCACGCGCAATATCTGTAGCTACACTACAAACTCTCAGCTCGCTCTGTAAGGGAGACCTTACAATCTAGTAGACAATACTAGATGTGACCCCTATCCACTTCCATTCCTCCCTATAAAACACCACATATATATGTGTCCCTCCACCTCCGCCCTACCTCCCGTCCACGCCACGAGCGACTCCCTAGATCTCCTCATGTCTACACTCAAGACCTACTCTGGTCTATCGATGCAGACTCGATTCCTGCCTACTCGGCGACTCTAGAGAGGTGAGACTCCACCATATCTCAGGCTCACTAGACCGTACTGTGTGTGTGTGTGTGTGTGAGCCGCCCATGTGCACGTGAGACGATGTATGACTAGCGCGCGCGGTCGCCTTCACATGCACTTCCACCAGTCATGTGGGCAGAAAGAATACCCACCCTAGGCCACGCAGCTGCCTTCGCCTCCCCTAAGCCCTCCAATGCTCGCAAAAAATCCTCTATAACAGTGCAGCCCTTGCTCCTGGCCAACATGCCATCTGATCTGCGCCGATTATAATGTTGACCGTAGCGGGCTTGTGTGTGGTGGGGGGGTGTACAGCTGTTATGACGATGCACTTATCCAGACAACGCTAGCGCGAGAGTACTCTCGTGAGATGTCAACTGCGCCAAGTCGTCGACGCACTCGGCTCGCGCATGAGATCTGACCATCAGGTGTTGTGATCGGACTCACTAGAATGCCTAAGTACAGCGACGCGACCGTGCGTAGGCTTCGCATCGTATATGCGACGTTACATGAGCCGCTCTCTCTGTCGTTGACGGGCAGTGCCATGCTATGTCTCGCAGATTTAATATCGTGAGCCAGAATATACAGGTGCTCGGCGAGCGCACGAGTTGCAGCGGCTATATGCTTGCCATCTGCTAGCGTTCCGCCCGCGCTATGTTGTCGTTCTGGATCTACTCCACCTCTCCTCGACAAGGCGAGCCTGTCTTCAGCCTCACACACGTACGCACATGCACGCGTCAGTCCTGCACCTTACCATCTAGACACACAAATCATACTCAACTCTACACACGTATATATACAGCAACAACCTCATAGCCTCACTAAAAAATATTGTCGATGTATAACAAATCCATGCAGATCGATATATGCGTGTTACCATCAACACGGTGACGATCTAGCTTGTGGTTGTTCTATATCAAGAGTCATCAGTGTGTGGCTCTCTGTTTGTTGACTCACTAGAGACAGCGATTCTGCTCTAGTGTGAGTAGAGCAAGTGCTCTACACTGATGTATCACAGCAAATGATGTTGTGCGTAGTTTCTCTCTCGCTTAGAGGTCTATTATTCCTGAGGAGGGTCTGTCATTGCATCCGTGCGCAGACCTTCGCCACCCGTATCGTTGCGTTAGCTATGTAAAATAATTGGCGTCGCTCATTCGGATTATGGAGCCCACATAGTGACATTCTTCAACAGCCAACCATTTCCATTCCTCCTCCCTTGCCTTGAATGTGATGGACCCTTGGCTATTTTCAAGGCCGTAACAGGAATAGAGCGTACTTACACACGCTCACTTCGTTACACAGACTACGCGCAGTCACTCCATGAGCACTCGACAGACGGGAAAAGGTGTGATCTCGGATTGCGTGTCGCTGAGAGTGACGTTTTTCCTTTCTTGATCTGCGGAAGAACACTGAAAGATATTACTGTGATTATGATTCAGTAATATTACATGTCCTGTTCACATCAGAAAAGAAAATACATATCTCGTTTTAGATCATTACTATCATCAAATATTTCATCAGTTTCTCATTAAACATGGTTCATCCTGAGTACATGTACGCGCAACACTTTAAAACAACTATTAATGTTGTAGTATCCATCAAAATATTTCCTAGTTCGCTCATGTAAACAATATCATCAGATTCATTTACAACTCTTTCTACTATTAATTGTATTGTATTTTCTCTATTATAATAGTTGACACCAAGATTCAGGCAGAGTTTATGTTTCCAGATTGGCTTTATACCTAGCTTGTCGGAAGATGTCATTCGTGTGAGCGGCATCTTTGCGCGCTCATTATCTAATTCCGCGATCTACTCAGAAGATTCCCCGAATCGCAGTTACTCGTTCTGTAGAGGACATTACTACCAGATATACGCCGCTGACGGGACTTTTCTTTCATTACGAGTACCGATAAGGTGTATTACATATGAGTTATATTTATGGGAGGTATGCCAGATCAGCTCTCTGATAGCTGTTGTAGAACTACTAGGACTATACTCTGACATCTTGTCTCTCTGCATGTGACTCACTTCTCTGTCATATGATTACCTGACTGTCCAGAGGATTACTCGCTTAGGATGTAGAACTAATACGTGCTATGCGTATGTGAGTTGTGAACGTGATAATAGTGTAATGAAATGGTAGTTGACATATGGTATGTTATATGTCGAGATGTTGTGTTGACGTGTATTGGTTTTTTTTTATTTTCCGAATTGGTTGGGGAGGTAGTAGGTTGTAGCTGTGGATTATGATGGGTGGTTTGTGTGTATAGTATGCAGATTTGATGTGACTTAATGTCGTTATCTACTTCGAGTTATAGTGTGTGTCTCTCGGATGTGTCATGTGTGTGCGTGTGTGTGCGTTGTGTTGTGATGTGTAGCTCCGTCGCGCTGCGGCGCACGTCGTGAGAGGTGTGCTGAGAGCATCGCTGTGAGTCTAACCTAATATATTCATAAGTTTATTAGATACTTGTCGAGTATTATTGTAGCATAGTGTGCAAATATCTGCTCTATAATGGACCACTGATAATTGCACTATATTTATAGTTCCTGTATTAAGTAGAAGCTCTGAAGTACAGCTGGAGTATAATGTGGGTGCTCTGTGTGTGTGGGGATGATATGTCATCGATCTGCTGCGCTACTCGACTAGAGTACGTGTGCTCTCTCTCGGCGCAGAGAAACGTTTGTCTCGAAGTGTCACTCAGGCTGCGCGTTGAGAAGCAGCACGTGCGCGCTGCGCGCAGTGCTGTCATCGCGTCTGTGCTGCTGCGGTCGCGTGAGGGTGGCGAGAAGGTCTCCGCGTCGGTTGCAGGTACTGTAGTCGTGATCGTGTGAGATCCCGATACTGAGGCGATAGCGCGCGGTAGAAGGCGTCGTCAGTCTGCTCGATCGGCTAGAGAAGATGAGATGACGCAGATGGTAGTGTTGAGCGTGGCGAAGAACAGTCTGAGTGCGCTTGTTATGGACACGGACAGACGCTGGTGATGATCCTCGCGCAGCTGCTCAGGCATGGTGTCGTGTGGGACTCGCGCACGTCCATCTGTAGCACTAGACGTCTAGGTGTGACTGTTTCCACGCTCAAAGAGATCATGCGCATTAAGTTGCGTAGAGTACTGGTCGGAGCGGATCTTGATAGATGACTGGGCCTCGCCGAGTTGGTTGATGCTGCCTATGGGCAATTCGTCTGGATGCGGCATAATGAGATTGGATGGAAATTCCACAGTGTCCTTACTCAAGAGCAGCGACGGAAGCAGAGCATATAGAACTCGCGCTGAGTCAGTCGATGTGAAAGTGTGCATGAGCTCATCCGCGCTACTGACTGATAATCCGGAGCCTGCGCGGCTGATCACGATCAATTAGGTGATAGCAGACAGGCGTCAGTGTGTGGCTGGCTTGCGTGCATTGTGTTCCTGCGCAGTGGTAGCATGTGCTCAGCATCTCAGAGCATCTCGGACAGCGATGTGTTTACAACCTGAGTATGCACGCACAAGATGTCCTCGCAATCGGTGCGTCTTGACTGATAGGTTATCTCTAACTGATTCGCTATGATGAGTGTGTAAAGGTCCGCTCTAGTGTTGTGCATTATCAGTTGTATCCGCTGCGTTTCTCATCACTAGATATGATGTGTGATGAAAGTAGAGTCATTGCCTTCGTTGAAGTAGTGTATTAGCATGTGTGGAGTCGCAGAGATTGCCGAGAGAGTGACAACCTCTATGCAAGCATCTAGGAGGACAACCTGAATTTGGTCTGTTCAGCGTGTGCTATGTGTGTGATACGATATCTCACATTCTATTTCAGTCTTACAATGGTTGACGGTACCTAGTTGTTATATGCTGTCATGTATTACGCAATGGCAGTGGACTGGTCCGCTGACGTCGTAATGCTATGTATTGTTTATGTGTAAACTGGAGTTTGCAAGAGCGGACAATTAGAGCGCGTAGTGGCTGTCTCTCGCACTATGCTTAGAGACAGGTCAGATGGTTACGTTTTGACGTGCTTATTTGTCTGACTGTGCTGTTCGGGGGATTGAGAGTGACCGTTATCCAGTTGATCGCTGAGGACTCTTGTAGGTAGTGTGTGTGATAGAATGGCTAGTTCGATTTTTATTTGACTACGGGCAGGTTCGGTTTAGTACTATGGTATAAGTATTTTATAGTCCCACTCTGTCACATGTAGAGATCGAGGGTTCATAGTCGATCAGTCATCGCATCTTGTTATATATTATTCGCACTATCTGTAATGTTTCGGTGATGTTTTCATTTATCCTTGTTTGACAGGTAGAGTAAGGTGTCATTACACAGTCTACAATTGCTCCCACATGATACAACTCTTTGTTTTTAGTCAGTGTCCTCAAGCCTTATTATATAGTCTACTATCCAACATTGCTATAACCACTTTACTCTCTTCAGATCTCCCCAATAGTTTCTTCTCGATAGAGACTCTGTCTCTTTTTTGCACAGATGCAAAAGGATTCATTCTATCATATATATACGTTGTTAGAGTACTGACTATAATCGCTTGCAAAATAGTATCATCATTTATAATACTCATCCATGTATATATCCTGTATCACTCGTACTCTGTGTCTGAGTCTATCCTGTCTAGATACCATGAGTCAGTATATTGTGATAGCTGATTTAATCAGTTCTCCCATTTTGTAGTGTATCAGATAGTTCATATGTTGTGAAACAATGTCTCTGTATCATATTTAATCAATTCACACTGTACTCAACTTATCTAGACGCAGTGAGAACGATATAACGCCTAAGTTGTTGTAGATGTCATGTCCCCATAATCTAATTACCTGCACGTAGAGTCGCCAAACTAATATCAAATAATCATAGTATGTACAGCAAATCTACGCATTTATCACTAATCACACCACATTCCATTGTTTATCAACTAGTCTTCATGTCCCTTAATTGTCCCTCAATTCCACTAATTTACACTATTATACTAATCAAAGTTTGCCTTGACATAAGTACAGAGACCTCACCTAATACGTACTCTGTCCGTCAGATACACACCACTCACATTACTTCCAACACTATACCATTATCCATACTACCATACAAAACTTTACACCATTACATTGTAAGATTGTTGTATAAGTACCCCTGTATGTACGCATTTTAGTGCTCTATTTAGTGGTAGCCCGTTGTCAAACATCTAGTTGCAGTTGTTGCTCGTATCGAGAATATACATTTTTTTCACCATACCATATATTAATCCTGTATCTATGTTCTGCGAATTATAGTCGCAGACTGTTACGTATCATCCTATGTCACATTGATCAGTATTACAAAATACAACTTACTGTTGTGTATATGTATAGTTAATTCCCATCGTATCTCTATCGCTGTGACTATTAATGTCGCACACTATGTAATTCACTAGTCTCAGAATATCTCAGTATTAATGTCTTCATCAGTACATGTTGTGGATTCTTATCAGTCAATAACCTAATGTCAAATGATTACCACATGTTATTGATCAAATGTGATTATCAAAATTTTGTGTATGTTGTGTATAGTGTATACATCCCCCTTTGGGCCACTGTCAGTCTTTCTCCAGTGAGTCGCGAGCTTTTCGTTCGCTCGGTTAAGAGTGAGTATGACCGCTGTAGCTATGCTCTCTGTCGAGTTGGGTGTGTTGTCTGCGCACGGTGAGCTGTGTTTCGCTTAGGTGTTGCTATCGTCGATCGTGTGTAGCGAGCTAGTCGCTGTTGGGAACTCTAGTGCAGTTCATATTTTCAGGTTCTGTCTGCCTTGGTGTTGTGCTAGCGGTGGGTTGCACTGTGTTCGCTCGTTGCAAGTGTGTTGTAGAGTAGCGTTCCTCTGCATGATGCTCTTTTCGTGTTCGAGACTGCGACCCTGAGTCGGGATCCCCACCAACCGACGAGTATTATGTGAGCTATCAGGGTGAACGTGAGAAGCAGCAGATTGAGATTATAAGGAACTCCTGAGTTCTAGGATCAGCCTCTTAGTACATCTAGTCAGCTAATGAGAAGAGAGAGAGAAGAGTGGTAGATCATAGAGAGGGTGACTGTGAGATGACACGTCCAGGTTGAGATGATCGTCTATAAGACTCTTCTGCTGCTTCTCTGTCATAGATACGAGTGAGCGATACCTACGAGAAGTGGCCTGGGACTTGCCAGTCGTGAAATAGTGAGCTCTATGTATACTAGAGAGTATGCTGCGCTGCCGCTGTGCTGAGAGGCACGCAAGATCCTGTTGCTCCGCGTGCGCTTTCACCCATGACGACAGCAGGACTTTAGGTGTCGAGTGATAGTGTAGGCGAGATGAGAGAGTCGATGACTGACATGTCGCCGCCCACGTAACTCGTGTTATGTTATGTGACGAATAGATTGGAAGAGTTGTGACGCGATGAGTCGCTCATATCTCGACTGTGCCAATCTCTGTGTACGCTTTGTCAGTCGAGACCAGAAGCATCATGGTGTTCGGAGATCGGTGAGAGAGGTGAGGCGATGCTGAGCTCGCGGTCGATCAGCGAGACAGAACCCCTCCACGTGTGTGAGACTCGGCACTGTGCGCCTGGTGCGTGTACGCTGCTCGACCGATATGCGCGACTGGCGATGCCCGCGATCACTCAGCACGATCATCATGAGACTCGCAACAACGACGTTGTTCGCTATATCACTGCTCTCAGTCAGCGGTGTGTCCGCGCTACTGTTGCACCATGCGCTCGGCTAGTGTACTATACATCACACCTATCCTCGCATCTCCTGCACCGCGCGCGGAGTCGTGGGTCAGACCGCAGCGCGGCGACTCGGCAGATCAGTACTACTTCAGTGTGTCAGGCTTGGGAGATACGCGACATCTAGACCCGCTTCTGTCAGAGCCGTGGCTACTAGTGACTAAATGTCCTCATCGGAACATTCGAGAGATACTGTGTGTTGTGTGATGTATGCGTTATTAACGTATGATCATGGAGAGAAGAGATATCTCACGTAGACTTATATATGGAGAAGAGTCTGTACACGGGAATAGAGACAGTTTCTGGTATTGTACGACGCTCCATCAGTGAACTTGTGTCTAGAGAGTGAGAATCATGCTATTATCGACTGTAGTGTATACACAGTGAATTAGCTAAGTGAGACATGCTCCCGGATGTTTGTGATGAAATAGGATTAAATGTTGTAATACATGTGTGATACTAGTATTGTGAATATAGTAGTATAGTGAGTAGTTTTATTTTGATGTTACATGTCAGTGTGTATAGCTTATTTTACGCATTTGTATATGTATATTTGTATACTATGTCCAGTAGTATGATAGCTCAGAGTTTACGAGAGTGATGTAATGTGTAGTATGTATATTTAGTGATGTGATAATAGTAGTGTGTAAAGTGACAAGCTGACGCTAGAGTCAACAGAAAGCTGTAATTGTACTGTGTGTGTGTTGGTTCTGTATTTGGATAGCTGCTAGGCATATGTGGGACATTCACCTGCTGACTTGCTCTGAGAAGACGCTAGGTAGTTAGTAAACCGTGATGTGTGCCGAGGCATGTGCGATGCAGTCTGTGCTGCGAAGGTGTAGCAGTTGCAGATCTTCCTGTTCCCCAGTGAGCTCTGTTTGGAAAGTGCAAGGTCTCGTCGTAATTCGTAGTGTCTGTTATGTGAAGAGGAAAGGAGGATCGTGCTAGGACTAGAGAGCGAAGAGCTTATGAGTGAAGCGAGGGATACTGCTGCTCTAGCCTCAATCAGAGTGTATATATGTACAATTGTTTGTTTTGTTTAGTTGGGTGTTAGTCTGTGATAAGTACGGTAGCCAGACTCCACTGACTAAGGCATATATAGAGACCAAGAAATCGAGTGACTGAAGGCTGAGACTCGCACTCTTGTTGTGCCTACGTAGGAGCCTACATGTGTACACTGGAACTCAGCCGCGCTAGGCGAGTGGTTCGAGTGCTTGTGAGAGACGTCGCTTCGGGAAACTATAGGCGTGGTGTGAAGTTGAGTGTCGACGGCGGAGTTGTCTGATGCTACATTAATCAGTTGTGTTCTGTACTAATGCTAGCGTGATGCGGACTCGGTTGATGTCTCTTGAGCTCTAAGATCACTAGGTGTAGACGCAGAGAGGATTTGTGTTGGGAGCGCGAGTGATTAGAGAGTATCATTGCAGACTTGTAAATACGTGCGTCTCTTCTCCTCAAGAACTCCTCTCGCTAAGATACGAAGCGCTATGTAAAGTGTTGTGGTTGATCGCAAAGACATATGTGTCTCTTGCTATGCATCTGTGACAAGTTGAATATATACAAGACTAAGAGAAAATGGATAATAAGGAGGCGAGCTGACATATCACCTGAGTCTAGATCCATTGTGTGGTTAGCGACTGTGACGCAATATCGTGAGCGATCGCGTTAAGAATGCTGTGTCTCTTTGTACAATGATGTCGGCAGCGCTAGTGCTAGAATCTCGCATACTGGAGTCACTGCGCTGAGAGGTCTCTCGCGTGCGATGTAGATTTGAGTGTAAAGATCTAGAGCGCTCGGAGGAAAACAGAGCGGCATCGCGGTCTGTCCTGGTGCCGCTAAAGGCTGAGATGTGGACACGGCATCTATTCCGCGAGGCACTCGCGTTAGGGAACCCGTTGAGCTCGTAGAGCGCATGTGTTACCGTATAGAAGCGTGCGAGAGTGTCGGGATACATGTTTGCTACCCAATGCTATGTGCTTGCCTAGCAAAGTGTATGTCTAGTCTGGACTGTCAGACCGCAAGAAGCCTAATTGTGACTAGCGTCGCGGGTCTGGCAGCAGGCCATCGTGTATAGCAGCAGTGTAGTGTGCTGAGATGTTCAGGTACCAATGCAGAGGGACTAGCTAGACTGTCGTCTTACCGAGCGCGACGTTCGATAGATGTTAGCGCTGTGCCTCTTATATGCCTGTGTGGTTGTCGCGCCACTATACTTGAGAGTGGCGTTGTAGTGGACACCAGAAGTTCCCTTCTGCCGCGCAGTCATGGGAGTGAATATTTGGCAGGACACCATGCGGTGTCGCAGCAGACGCGCTGCATGAGTATCGCAGAAGCGCGGACTCTGCTTACTGTGCATAGTGTCACGTGGTGTGCAGCGTAGAATTGTCGAGGCTATATAGGCACACGCTCGTCGTGACGCCTCGGCGCTATGTGTCCGTCTGACGCCATAGACGCGTGCTACTTTGTGTGCATACAATCGTGTGGGTGTGGTAGTGAGGCCCGTGGTGAAGACTGATGGACTATGTGTGATATGTGTTGTGTGTATAGATAGAGAATGTTGTTCATCTAGTCATCTCAGTGATCATAGGTCATGAAGAGTGTAGAGATGTGGTCCATGGGCCTGCCTGTGATAGGATCGCCTCTATTGTAGCATTGATGTATATATATTAACATGTGTGTTGTGCTCGTGTGTGGTTTGTGTGTGTGTACATGTATCATTGGACCAATCGCTCACGTGGTGGGATAATCAGTTATTCCCTTTTGAGACAATGAGGATCATGTGATTTGTAGTCGCTATGATTATATGTAATTGAGTGTATATATTTAATGATTATATGAGGTGTATGTATTATGAGATATGATGTTTATATGCATATATAGTTATGTATATAGTGATATATATATTTATTATATTTAATAATAAAGGGGTATATATATTTTATTTTATGTTTATAAAATTTTATTATATATTATTTATAAATATATTTTTATGTATATATTTATTAAAGTTTTTATATATTTTTTTGGGTTTTTGTGTTTTGTGTATATATATTTTATATTTATATAATAATATATATATTTTTACTTTTTTTTTTGGGGGGGGGGGGTTGCTATTTGTTGACTGAAGAATGGGCGAGCGGGTGAGGGAGGACCCCCCCCCCCCCGGTTCCGCCATCCGCCGGGGCCAAGCGGGGAGCCAAAAAATAAACCCCCCCAAGTTCAAAACCAGGGCGTACACACGCCTGACTGGGGGCCTGGGTTTTGTTGTTTGCGTCACCACGCACAAGACCCGTCACCCCCCAGCCTCGTACGTTATCGCGATTTCACCGAGATAAAATTTGACCCGACAGGAAGAAATGCTCGGAGGATGAGAAGCAAAAAAAAGGGGGAAATTCCCTCAAGGGGGGGGGGGGGGGGGGAGGGTAAGTGACACATCCGTCAAATCACACACGCACGCCTACACGCGGGTGCGCAACCGAGAATGCACATACCCGAGCGAATGCGGCAACAGTTCGTCCAGTCGCTGCAAATTTCTTGCGGTCTTTGTAATCACTGAGCCCAACACCGCCGGGGCCCCGCCCCAGGTGTGTCTCAACAAATAGTTTTCGGGACCTCAATGCCCCCTCTCGCAGGCCCCTCGCTTTGAGCTCCGAAAAAAAAAAGGGGGTTTTCACGCTTGCACGCACCCCGCAGACGTTCTTTACTGCATGTTTTAATTTTAAGTTTGAATGTATGGTGAGTGGTGGGTGAGTATGGGGGTGTTTGTGTGTGTGGGGAGGGGGGGTGCGTACGTTTGTGTGTAAACAGCAGCCACGATGCGCACCTAGCAATGACACAAAAAACCACTTTCCCCCTGGCGGCGCCCCTCCCCGGGCCCTCCGCGCCCCCCAAGCCCACGCAGCGAAGCGTTTAAATCCATAAGGAAATAAACAAAGACGAAAAGCACAAACTGGAACTTGTGTCCTTATCACCACGTACGATCGTACGATCGGCCGCTCGGCACGACTGGCACCAACAAACAAACAAACGCAAGAACGCTTCCATCTCGGGTTTACGTCAAGAAATCGAAAGGGCGGTCCCACGAATTGCTGTTTCCCCTTATTCTCCTTTTCTTTTCTTTTTTCCTTTATATATTTTGTTGGTGAAAGTAAAACAAAAGAGGTTTATATATACACACACCCAAAAAATTCTTTTCATTTAAATTAAATTTATTAGAAATTACATACATACAACCCCAAACATACATACCCCATCAAGTTTGTGTGTGTGAGGGGGGGGGGGGGGGGGGAGAGAGAGAGTAAGAGAGAGAGATAGATGAAGAGGGAGGGTTTGAGGAGAGGAGGAGAGAGAGGAGAAGGGGAGAATAGAGAGAGGAGAGAGAGAGGTGAAAGGAGAGGGAGAAGGGGGGAAGGGGGAAAAAAAAAGAAAGAGAGAAAAGAGAGAGAGAGGGGAGGAAGGAAGAAGGGGAAAAAAAGAAACAAAAGAGAGAGGAGAGGAAGGAGGAAAGAGAGAGGGAGAAAAAGATAGAAAGATAAGAGAGAGAGAAGAAAGGAGAGAGAGGAAAAGAGAGATGAGAGAAAGAAAGAGAGAGAAAGAAAGGAGAAAGGAGAGAAGAGAAAGAGAAGAGAAGAGAGATAAAAAAGATGAGAGAGGAGAGAAAGAGAGAGAGGAAAAAAAAAGAGAAAGAGAGTAAAGAAAAAGGAGAAGAGATGGGGAAAGAAAGAGGGGATAGAGAGAGAGAGAGAAGAGAGAGAGGGGAGGGGGAGAAAGAAGAGAAAGAGAGGATGGAGGGAGAAGAAGAGAGTAGAAAGAGGAAGGGAGGAAGAGAGGAGAGGGGAAGGGGGAAAAGAGAGAAAGGGAAAGGGGGGAAAGAGAAAGAGAAAGGGAGAAAAGAGGGAGGAAAGAGAGAGAGGAGAGGAAGGGGGGAGAAAGAGAGAGATTAGGAAAGAAAGAGAAAGAGAGAAAGTGGAGAGAGAAAGAAGAAGAAGAGTAGAGAGGAGAAGAGAGAGAGAGAGAGAAAGATGAGGAGAGAAAGAGAAAGTGAGAGAAAGGACCCTTCTGAGAGAATGAGGAAGAGATAAGAGAGAATATGAGACGATGTGAGAGAGGGAGACGGAGATGAGAGATGGACAAGAGAGAGAGAATTTGAAAGAGAGAAAAGATTCCTTATTCTTATATTTCTCCGGTGAGGAAAAAGAGTCTTGTTGAAAAAAGAAGGAGTTGAGGAGAAGAAAAAGAGTGAAAAAGAGAAAGAGAGAGAATGAGAAAGACTAGAGAAAGAGAGTGAAAGAAAGGTATATAAAGAGAGCGAAATTAAGAGAGATTGAGAGAGGGAGCAGATGGATGAGGGAGCTGAAGAGAGATGAGAGGTGATCGATGAGAGACAACGAGTGATCCGAGAGATTGGACGAGAGGAGAGAAGGGAGAGAGATGAGCGAGAGTGAGGCGGAGTTGATGAGAGAGGGGATTGGGATGAGAGAGTGTCAGAGAGAGAGTCCGGAGATTGAGATGAGATGACCTTGAGCTGAAGGAGAGAGAGAAAAGAGAGTTGAGAGGGACTCTATGGGAAAAAATAAAGAGAATGATTTGAGAGGAGGGAAAGGAAAGAGAACGAAAAGACGAGAGAAAGAGAAAGAAACGACCGAGATCGAGAGAGAGAGAAAATGAGATGAATATGGAAGACGAGAGAGGCTAGTGGAGAGAGAACAAGACTCTGAATACAGGATGATAAGAAAAAAAGAAGGACGAGGGAGAGGATAGAAAAGACAAAGAGAGAGAAGAGAAAGAGAAAGATAGATTAAAGTGAAAGAGAAAGACGAACTGACGAGAGAGCGAGAGAGGAAAAGAGAAAGATGAGAGAGAATTGAAGAGGAGAAAGAGTGAGGGTTGAATAGTGAGAGCGACGAGAGAAAGGGAAAAGAGGATAGAGGAGCAAAGAGGAGAGGAGAAAGAGAGTGAGAGGAAGAGAGAGACAGGATGAGTACGACGGATGATAATAGATGAGAGATGAGAGAGAGAAATGAGACTTGAGTGGACTAAGCCAAGAGACGAGAAAGTGAAAAGGTTGAGAGAAGAGAGAGAAAATGACGCGAGTAGGAAAGGATACGAGGAGTGAGGAGCCCTGAGAAAAGATAGGAGGGAAAGAGTGAGAGCGAGAGTGAGACGTGAGAGAGAGATGGGAGTACGAGGAACTTTTGAGAGGAGAGAGCGATTGTGAGCGAGCAGACGAAAGAGCGAAGAGAGAAGGACGAGAGAGATGCGAGAAGAGACCGCAGAATGAGAGAGAACGATGAGCGTAGATCGAGAGGAGAGAGACGAGAAGGGTGTGTCCGACTGAGACCGTTAGAGGATTTCCGTGAGAGAGTGGTCGATTGCTGAGCGCCAGAGATGTAGGGAGATTTGTAGAGTGCGAAGATGAGGATAGAAGGAGATCCAGACGATTCGGAGCAGAGTGGAGATGAGAGCCCAGAGAGAGATGAGATAGAGGAGCTATATGGAGAGAGAGTCGAGGAGTGACTGCGTGAGACGATCGAGAGGTAGAGAGAGATCGAGATCGAGAGAGAGCTCATGTAGAGATGATGAGAGATTGAGACTGAGAACGAGAAAGAGGCGGTTGCGAGAGACGATCCTGGACGCGGAAAGGGAGCGATGAGGATGAGGAGTGGAGACGAAGAACCGATGTGGACGTAAGTCGAGACTGAGAGAGGGGGGAAGGAAAAAAAGACGATTGAGTTAAAAGAGAAGCCGGGAGGAGGGGAAGATGGGAAAGGAAAGAGACGGGAAGGTGTGAGCTCATGAGCGGGAGGGGGAAGGAGAGTGAGATCCTCCCGAGAAGAGTACCGGAGAGAGAAAAGACTGAGAGGAAAGAGGGGGTGGATGGTAATTACTACCGCAGAGAGCCGGAGGAGATGAGGAAAGAGAGACGAGAGAGGGGAAAGAGAGGGAGAGAGTAGAGAACGTGAGAGATGTCTGGGAGACGAGGACAAGAGATGGAGATGAGAGGGATAAGAGAGTTTGACGATTGAGGGAATGGGGAAGATATACATGGGGAGGAATGGAAAAGAGAGAGGGCTCGAGGTGAGAAACGAGTGAGGAGAGAGCGCAGAGTGGATGGGATAAGGAGAAAAAAGTACAAGAGAGACTGAGTGAGAGGGATGGTGGCGATCAGGGATAGGGGAGGGACGGGGACTGCGAGAGAGCCGCCATTGACGATGGGAGGGATTGGCGGAGGCGAGGGAGGATAGGAGAGAGGTCGAGAGGGGGAAGAGTAGAGGGAGGTGGGATGGTGTAGGACCAGTATGGCGGTAGGGCAGGGGAGGGGGATGGGAGTGAGGGGACATCGTGCGGTGCGAGGGGGTGGGGGGGGGGATGAGGTGCTGGGGAGAGTGACGACGGTAGTGTGAGGGAGCGGGGAGGAGAGGAGACCGCGTTGAGAAGTGTGGCGTTTTCTCGAGGGAGAGGGGGAGTAGAGGAGGGGTGGAGAGGGGAGGACGTGGGGGAGGGGGGAGAGAGAGGAGCGTTAGTGTAGAGAGAGATGGTTTGCATCAGGGAAGCAGAGAGAGAGAGAGGAGAGTTGGACGTACGAGTGGGGCGAGGAAGATAGTGAGAGAGAGAGAGGAGAGAGTGAGACGGGAGGTGTCCGAGAGGCAGAGACGATGAGAGCAGGTGAGATGTGAGTGAGAGAGGTATTGAGAGAGAGAGACAGTGAGAATGGGAGAGTGAAGTTAGAGATGAGTGATTAGGGTTAGAGTGGGAAGGGGGGAGGAAGATGGAAGAGAGCGAGTGATCTTGGGGATATGGAGGGGAGAAGCTGATAGCGATGATGACGAGATGATGAGGAGAGGTGAGGAGAGGAGGGGAGAGAGAGTGAGAGTGGTGAGTCGAGAGGGTGGAGGAGAGTGATTCCAGAGTAGATGACCACCCTACTAGGGTCACGGCGTATCGCCGTCTTACAATACCGCTGATGTGCGGCGTGCGGCTGTCCGCAGCGGCGCCGCGCAAAATGCCCCGAGGCAATGCATTCGGCTTGATGGACGATATCACGCGACTCGTGAGTCGGCGCGCTGCCGCCGTTCGCCAGAGCCGTATAGAGTTTTTTTTTAATTGGATATACCCCGGCGCCATTGGGATTATATATATATATATATTATATTTATATATATATTTATTATATATATATATTATATATAATATACATATATATACATATAATTATATATAATAATATATATATATATATATAATATATAATATATACATATAAATATATATATATATATATATAAATAACAAACACACACACACACACACAACACACAACACAAACATATATAAATATATATAAATAAAACTATAATATATATATATAATACATATATAATATATATATACATATATATATATATATATAAATATATATATATATAAATATATATATAAATATATATATATAAATATATATATATAAATATATATATATAAATATATATAATATATATATATATATATATATATATATAAATATATATATAAATATATATATATAGATATATATATATATAAATATATATATATATATATACATATATATATATACACACACATACACATATATATATATATATATATATAATATATATATATATAAATATATAAGTATATAAACATATATAAGTATATATATATATATATTTATATATATATATTCAAACACACACACACACACACACACACACACACACACACACACACACACACACACACACACACACACACACACACTCACACTCACACTCACACACACACATATATATAATATATATATATATATATATGTTATATATATATATATATATATACATACACACACACATATTTATATATATATACATATATATATATACATATATATATACATATATATATATATCCCAATGGCGCCGGGTATAGCAAATTAAAAAAAACTCTACGCTCTGGCGAACGGCGGCAGCGCGCCGACTCCGAGCGCGTGATATCGGTCCATCAAGCCGAATCATTGCCTCGGGGCGTTTTGGCGCGGCGCCGCTGCGGACAGCCGCACGCCGCACATCGTGCGTATTGTTATGACGGCGATAGCCGTGACCCGTCGCCATTGGGATATATATATATATATATACACATATATATACATATATATATACATATATATATATACATATATATATATATATATATTTACACACAAATATATGATCCTCATCATCAAAGGGATAATGCTTCCAGCCATGAGGGTCCCTCATGGCGAGTCTCCAGGCAGGCCCTTGGCCCATCTCTAACTCTTCATGACAGGTCTGGTTGAGATACTCAAGCCTAGGTCTTCCCACGGGCCTCCTCCACCCACGATTGTTTCACAAAGAGACAACCTTATGGGCAGGGTCATCCACAGGGACACGAGCTAGGTGCCTATATAGCCTCAGTTAGTGATCCTGGATTATGCAAGTAACAAGTCCCATTCTAGTCTCAGAGTGTAGCTGGTTGGACCCATGGTCCTGCCAATTGTATCCCATGATCAGGCGAAGGGACTTGTTATAAAAGACATCAAGATGAGACTCCAAGGCATTAGAGCAAAACTAACAGTATCAAGGCCTTGAAGACAAGTAGCTTAGTCCTTCTGCATTGGTACCGACATCTCCAAATACTACTGCTGATTGAGTTCATGGCTCCTGCTGCCAGACCAATCCATCTATTGCCTTCTTGGTCTGACAGTCCAGATACATGAACTATGCTACCAAGATATGTAAAGTTCCCTGTGACTTCAACGTTCTCACCGAAAGCATGGATTGACTGAACGGGTTCTCCTAACAAGCCACCAAAGTCCTGAATCTCAGCCTTGGTCCAGGAGACCTCGATGCCCAAGGGCTTTGCCTCAATGCTAAATGCACCAAGAGCCTCCACCAGTGACTCCAGGGAATAGGATAGGATAGCAACATCATTGGTAAAGTCAAGTCTGTGGCCTTGATATTGTCCGGTGTTGCTCCACACTGACTTTGGATAGTAGCTCTGCCCATTATCCAGTCTATGTAGGTGTTGAAAAGTGTTGGTGCAAGGACATAGTATTGCTACACCCACACTTTACAGCACTTTCAGTACTGGTATATGAGCTTGCTATTAGGCCATTAATCCATGTCTGAATCCCCCTAAGTCTCAGGTTATCCCTAGTGATTCTCGGTTCACCGAGTCAAACGCCTTCTTGAGGTTGATGTAGGCTGCAAGCGACCCACAACCTAATTCACGAAGGTTCCACAAGCACTCGAACCACTAGGATACAGTCTATTGTGGATATGCCAAGAGTGAATCCAGATTGTTCTGGTCTCTGGTGCCTTAGTAGGTGGTCGTGAATCCGTTTCAGAAAAATGTGAGCATAAACTTTATCTGGTATACTGAGCAGAGTAATGCCACAAAAGTTGCTACAGTCCTGACGATCCCTTTTCCCCATCCAGAAAGGGGTGACCATGCCCTTCAACAGGTCAGGGGGAATGGAACCAGACTGCTACATTGCAGTCAAGACTGCATGCAAGCCCCGTGCTATAGGTTCACTCCTAGCGTTTAGCAGTTCAGCAGGGATGTCACATATGCCTGCAGCTTTCCAAATACAAACACACACACGTATATATACATATCTGTGTGTGTGTGTGCGTGTTTATATATATTATACATAAATATATACATATATATATGTAAATATGTATATCTGTATAGTATAAATAAACATATACATATGTAAATAAGTATATGTGTATATATACATATATATACAAATATATACATATGTATATACACATACATGTATGTATGTATGTGTATATGTATATATAAATATATATATGTATATATGTATATATAAGTATATATATGTATATATGTATACATATAATACATACATATTACATATATTGGGCAGTGGGCAGGTCTCTAGACCTGTGATGGGGTTAGGCGTCCCAGCCACCACGAATCTCCACCGTCGTGTGCGTGTGCCACAAGACAGGAGGTAACTGTAGGGCTTGTCTACCTCCGCATGCAAAGACTGGACCCGGCTGACTGTGTGAAAGAAACCAACTAGTTCAACGGACAAGACGGCGGACCCAGCCAAGCGTCGTGGAGCGCAACCAGGGCACAGTGAGACACGTGGGACACTGCTGGCCATCCACTGCATCCTGACCTATCTCCAGCCGTCTCGACTATGTCTTGCCACTGGACAAAGATAGGAAGGGACGAGAGAGTGAGGCTGACGATCTGCACAACTCTCCCTCACTTAAATCTAAGTCAAGTGCAAGTCATGACTTCATCCATTCAGCGCAAGCCAAAAAGTCCTGTGGCGATGGGAGAGCGGCGAAGCAGCAGGTTTGGATACACTAGAAGCTGTAGTCATGGATCTACACACAGGCGGCCCAGGCCATAGGGTCGCTCTCTACTGGAAAGAAGCAGCAGAAGAGTTTGGCAGCCCCCTGGGTGACTGAGCAGCCCTCTATAGGATTCACTCTGCTCACCTTCATGGAGGAAGGGGCTAGAAAAGGTGCCTTAAAAAATAGCCTGCTTCACTTCACCCTGGCCAGCAAACCGGGGTTGGTGGGGATCCCACACAGCGGTCGAACAAAAAAGAAGCAAGTGAAGGTACTCAACCTTGGCACGTGGAACGTGTGAACTCTGCTGGACAAACCAACGCAGACAGACCTGAAAAGAGAACTGCACTAGTTCCCAAAGAACTAGCTCGCTACAACGTCGACATAGCAACCCTAAGCGAAACACGCTTTGCAGACAAAAGCCAACTCACAGAGCATGGTGGCGGGTATATCTTCTTCTGGAGCGGACGAAGCACGCAGAGTGTGAAGCTGATCAGTGCCTATGCTCCAACAATGACCAACCCAGAGGACATCAAAGATAAGTTCTATGAAGAACTAGACGCCCTCATTGCAGCAGTCCCACAATCAGAGAAGCTCTTCATCCTCGGGAACTTCAATGCCAGAGTGGGGACAGATCAGCAAACCTGCTGTGTCTTCATTGGAAGACACGGCACCGGCAGGTGCAACAGCAACGGCCTTCTGCTCCTCAAGTTCTGTGCAACCCATGACCTCACCCTCACCAACACGCTGTTCCGGCTCCCCACCCGTAACAAGACAACTTGGATGCACCCACACTCCAGGCATTGGCATCTAATTGACTATGTCAGCACCAGGAAAAGGGACGTACAGGACGTGAGAGTGACAAGGGCCATGTGTGGTGCTGACATATACATATGTAAATCATCGACTCATAGTGTCCAAGGGCAAAGTTTGCATCCTGCCAGAGAGAAGACCTCAAGGCCAGAAGAGTGCAAAGAGACTCAATGTCTCATAGCTGAAAAACAGCAACATTGCACTTGAATTTGCCAGGGACCTTGACAACAGGCTGCCAGACACACCCCGGGATGAACAGGACAGCACCGAGGAACAGTGGACAGCATTCAGAGAAGTGGTGTACTCCACAGCCCTTGAACACCTGGGACCAGCAACCCGCAAACACCAGGACTGGTTCGATGAGAACGATGTGGAGATACAGGCACTCCTGTCAGAGAAACACCAGCTGTTCAGAGCGCATCAGAACGACCTCCATCACAAGCAAAGAAAGACGCCTTTGCTTGTGCAAAAAGCAAGGTACAGAAGAAACTCTGTGAGATGCAGGACACGTGGTATTGCAAGAAGGCTGAAGAAATACAAGGCTATGCGGACAGTCACAACACCAAGCGTTTCTATGATGCCTTGAAGACTGTACGGACCTCAATCCACCGGCTCCTTCCCCCTCCTCACTGCAGATGGGATGCAGCTGCTGACAGAGAAGAAGCAGATCCTGGACAGGTGGGCTAAACACTTCATCCAGGTCCTGAACCGCCCTGCCACGATCAACAACGAAGCCATCGCCCGCCTACCTCAAGTGGAGATCAACAGGGATCTCGACAATCCCCCCACAGAAGTCAGAAAGGCCGTCAAACAACTTTCCTGTGGCAAAGCACGAGGATCAGACGCAATTCCTGCAGAGGTATACAAAGCAGGCGGACCAGTCCTGATGCAGAAACTGACAGAACTCTTCCAGTCCATGTGGAGTGAAGGAAAGGTCCCACAACAGCTGAAAGATGCCACTATGGTCCACATCTACAAGAGGAAAGGCAACCGCAAGTCCTGCGACAACCACCGAGGCATCTCTCTTCTGTCCATAGCTGGGAAGATCCTGGCTCGCGACCTGCTCAACCGTCTCCTTCAGCATCTTGAGCAGGGTCACCTTCCAGAAAGTCAGTGTGGCTTTCGGGCCAAACGTGGAACAGTCGACATGATATTTGCTGCACACCAACTCCAGGAAAAATGCCAAGAGCAGCACAGTGACCTCTTCGTGACCTTTGTCGATCAGACGAAGGCCTTCGATACAGTCAGAGGGATGGCTTATGGCAGATAATGGAGAAGTTTGGTTGCCCAAGCAAGTTCATCACGATCGTCCGACAGTTCTATGATGGCATGTTGGTGAAGGTACTGGATGATGGAGACGAGTCAGAGGCTTTTTCGGTGACAAACCGTGTGAAACAAGGCTGTGTTCTTGCCCCGACGCTCTTCAGCATGGTCTTTTCAGCCATGCTGACAGACGCCTTCCGTGATTGCCAGGATGGGATGCACGTCAGGTACAGGACTGACGGTGGACTGTTCAACCTCAGGCGCCGGCACAGAGCAGAAGATGCAGCACGAAATGGACTGCTTCTCAAGAGCCAGTGACAACTTCGGTCTCACCATTAGCACCATATATATACATGTACACACACACACACACACATATATATATATATATATATATATAAATAATATATATACATGTATATATATATATATATATATATATATATATATATATATACTCACACTCACACACACACACACACACACACACACACACACACACACACACACACACACACACACACACACACATATATATCTATAAATAATATATAAATATATATATATCATATATAGATATATATATATAAATCATATATATATATATATATAAATCATATATATATATAAATCATATATATATATATATATATAAATCATATATAAATATATATTATATATATATATATATATATATATATATATATATATATATATATATGTATGTAATAAAATTTCCAGAGATATAGTGTAAGAACTTACTGGTTCGTTCTTGGATGAGGAAATACACGAAAGATGCTGCTAAGAATGACATTCCGAAAGCTAGGTTGAAGCCAATCTGGAAACCTAAACTCTGCCTTGAATCTTGGGTCAACTATTAGATAGAGAAAATACAAACAATTAATAGTTTTAAGGTTGTAAATGTATCTGGATGATATTGTTTACATGAGAACTAGAAATATTTGATGGATAGTACAATTAATAGTTTTAAGGTTGTAAATGTATCTGGATGATATT
>NC_061853.1:14002249-14009749 GCF_019202785.1 Penaeus chinensis | reverse complement strand
TTAGAAGTTAATGTATTATTCTCAAAAATCATAATTAACATAATTTATGCATTTGAGTAATGGATGAAATTGATAAAACCTACATCTCTCAGTCTGAATATTATCTATAAAGAACTTGTAAAATATGAAATATCAATCATAAAGCAATAATAATCATGCAGATACAATTAACACTTTATTCCCAGGAAATGTAAGCAACTGCAGTTTCTAAGAGGAAGGAGTCATCTAGCAAGGGGAAAGACTGAACATGTAAGAAAAAAATGTTACCATGGTCAACTGCAAGTCTGATGTGCTGCAGGGCTGCATTAAACCAAACTCCTACAGCCTTCCCTGTGAGGCATATGCTCTTATATAAGAAAGTTTGTTTTTCTACCTCTTCCGTGTTGTTTTTTCTCAGTGGAAAATATATATTGATAAAAAAATAATAATAATAATACCATTATTATCATTATTATCATTAATATTAAAAACAATCATAGTAATAATAACATAATCAATAATAATAATAATAATAATAATAATAATAATAATAATAATAATGCCATTTCTATTAATATCATTAATACTACTACTACTACTACTAATAATAATAATAATAATGATAATGATAATAATAATAATAACAATAGCAATAATAAAGATAATATTAATAATAATAATAATAATAATAATAATAATAATAAAAATAGTAATAGTAATAATAATAATAATAATAACAATTATTATCATAACAATAACCATAAAATACTTTTGGACAATACAGATAATTTTTAATCCTCATATAAATTCCATAAAAATGTAAATAAATCCTAAAAACATCATGAGGCAAAATCAAAACAGAAAGCTGCTAACAACAGATTTGCATTGGAACAGGGAATAGGCAACAGGATAAGTGAAATATATATTATGGCAGTGATGCAGTGATATATGAAGCTGGGAACTGGTAATGACAATATTATAATGAAACTGTTGTGACCAAAACATTTATAAACCTGGGTGTCTTTAAACTAAATTGGTAAAACTGTGAAAATATGTGAAAAGTTACCAAAAACTCTCTTGGGAAAAAAATATATAATGTTTGTTCCATAAATATCTCCATAAAGTTACCAAAAAACACTCTTGGGAAAAAAAAGCCTTTATAATGTTTGTTCCATTAATATCTCCATAAAGTTACCAAAAAACTCTCTTGGGAAAAAAAAAAACTTTATAATGTTTGTTCCATAAATATCTCAATATCCTGTCCAAACTGAAAGATTCATATAATTTGACAGAGATTCATGCTACAAAATCATGCTTATTTAAAAAATCATAAAATATTGTGACTTATTGTGAAGTCATACACATCAATCTTACAAAAAAAAGAATAAACATATGAATTATTAGTTGTTGCTACATTAAGACATGGTGATAAGAGATAAACTGTGATCAACTATAATGAACAAGAAATTGTGCATTTCCTTTACCTTCATAACTCTGCCCTGGTTCTAGGTCAATTTGCTCCACAGAATTGTCACTATGCTGAAGCAGAAGTCCATTTTCTTGGTCAAGTGCTAAAGAACTTGCTTTGTGTTTCTTGGCTTTTATAAATGCAGGTTTTGGCATGTCATCTATACCTTCTATATTGACAGACTCCCCAACTCTGCCAATGATATAAATTTATACTCTCTTACAATAGTGATATCTTACTCTCACAGTGTTTTCACAATCTAAAATTACAATTATAATTTACTTTAAGTAATCTCTCTCTTTACTAACCTTAAAAATACTTCATCCATTGTGGTCTGCGAGGCTCCATAACTGGATATATGTAGTTCTTCTCGACTGTTTTCCAGCTGCAAGAACAACGCTTCAAATTTGGCTACATCTGCATTGGGAAGAACATATGACAGTTCAGCCCCAACATTCTGGTCAAGTTCTGCATCTGGTATGTGACTCTGAAGGACAGTGGTGATAGCATCAATGTCACAGCCTTTCTCTTTAACAATGATCAGACGATAACCAGCACCTACAAAAAGTACAAGCAAAAAAGTTTCATTAGTAATAACAAAGTCATAAAACCCTTATCATTAATATGACTAGTAAATTACATTCTTAGATCAATAATAATGTTTAAAATCATCTGATAGAGGATACTAAACTACAATAATGACAAATATTATAAAAGACTATACTGATATAATATAATATTACCAAAGAGAGTTAAAAACTGAAGCAAAGTGGATGATATGGCAAAATATATCAAATCAAAAATCTTTCACCTGGGATGCATAAATCTCTAAATTGTTATTCAAACCAAAGAAGTAAGCTTCCCAAAAAGAAAAGATTAAAGCCAAAGTAATATCTACTCTAACAATAATAATAATTAAACAAAAAAAAATAACAATACCAACAATAATGATAACCAAAAAAATAACCAAAAAACAGCATTAATGATTGTCATATATTTACCCCAACACAGCTCAACTTTGGTGCACCGAAACTGTCATAATATTCGCACTGCCACGTCAACAGCCATCAAAATGGCCGGCGCCAAACTCTTACCAAGTATGAATTGGAAAGCTAGCGATTCATATGGCGCACTAATGATTTTCCAAAAACGTTGTATAAGATACTTCAAGGTTAACAAGATACCAAGAGAGGAGCAGGCAAACCACATCATTCTGTATGCAGGCAATTCTGGAGAGGAAATGATAGAGGCAAACAATCTGACTGAAGAAGATATGAATGACCCTGACAAAGTTTGGGATGTTTTTCAGACCCAGGTAAAACCAAAGACTAACAAATATGTTGACAGACTTCGCCTTCGAAAATACATCCAGAAAGAAATTGAATCTAGTGATGAGTTCTTGAATAGATGTGAAACTCAAGCAAAGAGATGCAAATATACTGAGGCAGAACATGAAGCAAGAATCATTGAGCAATTCATGGAAGGAGTATACAGTAATGATTTGCAGAAAAGCCTTATCATGGAAGGTGAAGACATATAGTTGAGCAAAGCCATTGACATTGCCAGATCTCATGAAGCAACCATAAGAGATAACAAAGACATGAGAGTCAAAACAGTCAACTATGACCTAAATGTCGATGCTGTGGGATACCCTAAGTTTGCAAGGGCAGCAAAACCATGCAACAAATGTGGGCGAGCACACAATAAATATCCCCCACAATCCTGCCCAGCATATGGTGCTAGGTGCAATACATGTGGCAAAATGAACCACTGGCAAAAAATGTGTCTGTCAGTACCAGAAAATAAGAATAAAACAAACAAGAGAAGGGCACAAGCCAAAGTCATTATGCTGGAAATAAAGTCCATAGAAACTTCAACAGTGACAAACCCCAGAAAGCTAACAGAACATCTGCCATACATGAGTTCAGCTAAGATGACCCCAATGAGGATTATTTCACAGTAAGTTCTGTTAGAGTAGCAGACGTGTCAAACAGTAATGATAGTGAAGCTCTACGATCTATCAAAGTCAGAACCCCCTGCAACAAGACTGGCTCGATGACAATCAAGGTCGATACAGGGGCTGGAGTAAATCTGCTCCCGATAAGAGCATTTCGAATTATGTTTCCAGATTTATTAGATGCTCATGGGAAGCCGAAAACCTATCTGACCAACAACCGTCAGAAGAATTTGATTGCAGTGAACAATATGAAACTCAAGCATTTTGGGTCAATCAAATTAACCCAATGGCGACGGGTTACGGCTATTGCCGTCATAACAATACGCCCAAAATGTGGCATGCGGCTGTCCGCCGCGGCAGCGCGCCAAAGAGCCCCGAGGCATTGATTCGGCTTGATGTACCGAATTCACGAGCTCAGTGGCGTGCGGCTGTACGCCGCGGCAGCGCGCCAAAGAGCCCCGAGGCATTGATTCGGCTTGATGTACCGAATTCACGAGCTCAGAGTTGGCGCGTTGCCGCCGTTCGCCAGAGCGTAGAGTTTTTTTTAATTTTCTATACCCGACGCCAATGGGTTAAAGTGCACCTTCGACGAGAAAAACTGGATCGCTAAAGATTTCTACATTCTGGACCAAGAAGTTGGACCAATTATTTTGGGTCTGCCAAGCCTGAGAGCCCTAGGCATGGTGACAGGCATGGTGACAATTCATGAGGCACGGATGCATCCTCAACCAACCACGGCTGTCCAGTCGGTGGATGAAATCATACCCGGATCAGTTTGATAAAATTGGGAGTTTTCATGGAAAATACCACATAGTGCTGAAAGAGGGTTCAAGACCAGTTGTCCATGCACAGCAAAAATTTCCTATACATAAAAAGGAAGAATTTCAAAACCAGCTCGAAGACATGGAAAAAATAGGAGTTATCAAAAAGGTGTCGGAACCTACAGATTGGGTCAACAGCATGGTTTGCACCATGAAGAAGGATGGCAGCCTGCACATTTGCTTAGATCCAAAGGATTTGAACAAAGCTATAATAAGAAGCCATCACAAGACACCTACACAAGAGGAAATCACGCACAAGTTTGGAGACTCAAAGTATTTCAGCAAACTTGATGCAAAGAATGGCTATTGGTCAGTCACGCTTGACAAGACTAGTTCGTTCCTCACTACATTCAACACTCCTTTTAGCCGCTACAGATATCTCAGAATGCATTTTGGCCTGGTTATGTCACAAGATGTTTTCCAGCAAAAAATGGATCAGATCCTCGAAAACTGTCCTAGTACCATTGGCATTGTTGATGATGTAGTTGTGTTTGGAAAAACTGAAGAGGAGCATGACATAAACCTGCATAACCTCTTCAAGATTGCCAAGCAGCAAGGATTAACTTTCAACAGTGCAAAGTGTGTGATCAAGCAGGAACAAGTGAAATTCTTTGGAACTGTCTATGACAAGGAAGGCTCTCACCCAGATCCAGACAAGGTATCTGCAATTAAAGCACTGCCGAGCCCAACAAATGTTACAGAGTTGCAACAAATTTTGGGAATGGTCACCTATATGTCACCATTTATCCCAAAACTAGCTGATGAAACTGCACCACTTAGAAGTCTCTTAAAAAAAGGTATAGACTTTACATGGTCACCAACCCACGAGAAGGCATTCGAACATATTAAGAATATTCTGTGCACAGATGCAACACTGGCACATTTCAATCCAAATAAACCAACAGTCATACAAGTAGACGCATCACAAAAAGGTATTGGTGCTGCATTAGTGCAAGATGACAAGCCTATTGCCTATGCATCAAAGTCTCTGTCTGAAACAGAACAACGTTATGCCAATATGGAAAGGGAACTACTTGCAGTGGTATTTGGATGTGAAAGATTTCATACCTATGTATACGGCAAAGCATTCCAGGTGGCAAGTGACCACAAACCTCTGGAAATTATTTAACTAAAGAATCTGACAGCCGCACTGCCCAGACTGCAGCGTATACTGATGAGGCTGCAGCACTATGATGTCACGATCCGATACAAGCCAGGAAAAGATCTCTTATTAGAAGATGGTCTATCACGCTTGCCAGCAACGGACAACCAACATATTGGTCTAGACCTACAGATCAACTTTGTTACATTCAGCAACGAGAAACTAGTCTCACTTAGACAGGAAACCTCAAAAGATGTCACCCTGCATGGACTGAAAGACGTCATTATTCAAGGATGGCCAGAAAAGATGAAAGACTTACCGAGAATGCTGCAACCATACTGGTCCTTCAGAGATGAGCTATCTATTGAAGATGGGCTAGTGATAAAAGGCAGCAGAGTCGTAATTCCAGCTTCCATGCAGAAACTTGTGCTTGACCGCATCCACGAAGGACACCAAGGCATCACGAAATGCCAACTTCAAGCCAAGGACTGTGTATACTAGACTTCAATCAACAGGGACATTGAAGACCTAGTCCAGCAGTGTTCCATATGCCAAGAAACGTCAAGGTCACATACAAAGGAAACCCTCATCCCGCACGAACTTCCTACACGACCACGGCAGTATGTCGGAACTGATCTTTTCCATTATGGAGGAAATGATTACCTGATTATAGCTGACTACTACTCAAAGTTTCCAGTTATCAGGAAAATGCCCATGCATGTCACAAGCCAAGCTGTGATCAAGGGATTGAAGAACTTGTTTTCTGAGTACGGAGTTCCTGAAAAAGTATATAGCGATAATGGACGCCAATATAGCTCAGAAGAATTTGCAACGTTTGCTTCGAACTGGGAGTTTGAACATATAACAAGCTCACCCCACTATCCTCAGTCAAATGGATTCATAGGAAGAACTATCCAGACTGTTAAAAAATCCATCGACAAGGCAAAAAGAAGCAACAAGGATCCAGAAATGGCATTATTAACCCTACGTACCACACCACTGGATAGCAAGTTGCCAAGCCCAGCAGAACTTCTGATCGGGAGGAAGATGAGGAGTAACCTACCCCTTCACCTGCCTACAAAGGAAGGACAAAAGCAAGATGTCTATGAAAACTTCAAGAGGAAGCAAGACATACAGAAGCAGTATTACGACCAAGGAGCAAAAGACCAGCCAACACTCCTACCAGGCCAAGCTGTTCGAGTTCAAGACCACATTACTGGAAGATGGACACCCGCTACAGTCGTGGAGAAATCCCAAGAACCTCGATCATACATAGTCGAAACACAAGATGGAGGTATCTTACGAAGAAACAGACGACACATCAAGCAGACGCCACAACCCAAGCATCCACTTCTAGATGAACACCATGCAGAACCACATTGAATATAGATAATGAGCAAGATCATGTGAGCAAGGCTCCTGAAGTAGTGCCTCAAGAACAAGAATCAACTTGCGATGGCACAAGAACAAGATGTGGCCGTACCATCAAGAAGCCTAATAGACTGAACTTATAATCTGTTTCAGTCTCCACAGTGTTTATGTGTAGTGTTCAATAGTGTTAAGGAAATTGCTATAATAATGGCCAGTATACTAATATGATTCTCAAAACAAGGTGCTATGTTCTTACCTGATTCTTTTTGAAAATTACTTAAAAACAAAGTGCTATGTTCCTACCCAATTGTTTTGAAAATTACTGACAAAGGTGCTAAATCTTATTTTACATGTCTATGAACACAAGGCATTCTCAGGTGCAATCTCAGTTACCCAACTCTAGCAGCTCATAGAATGTTAAACTCTATTTTTGATACATTGCAGATTCTCACATATTTTTGTAACCAACTACCAAATACTATATCTCAAATATGATAAGAATCTAACCCACTGTTTTTTGTTTTTGAAAAAGAGGGATGTCATAAATTTACTCTATATTATAATATTAGTAACGTATCCCTCTACATATATTGCATGCGTACGTTACCCTTATGTAAACATCAGTGTTGTACACTCCTCCAGAATATACTCGTGTAGCTCAGCAGAGCTCTGTATTTTATTCACCTTTTCCCCTCAAATGGAGCAACAAAACAACATATAAAACAATGATAACAAAATAATAATGGAGCTAAGAGTAAAATCAGCAATGATAATAACATCAACAAAAATAGTAATATAAATA
>NC_061853.1:13987249-13997249 GCF_019202785.1 Penaeus chinensis | reverse complement strand
TCTTGGAGGGTGACTAGATTCGGAGGCTTTTGCATTATTTCCATCGATAAACAATCCATGAGACATGATGAAGAGTGCCGGCTCTAGGGAGGACTATATTCCATGCTCAGGATCCTATTCCTGCCCTCCGTGACTGGCAGCACAGGTTGTATTACAAAGAAACAAATGTTATTGAATGACACAAATAACAAAGTGTTACTTATTGTTATTATTATTGCACTGAATTATGGACTACCTACAGAGATGATATGAAGTCTGTGAAAAGATAACAGTCTATTTCTATCTTGATAAAGCAATCAAGTGAGAAATACAGACATTAGAAAATGGTAAGAAAGCTAAAAATGCTTCTGCAGAAAAAGAGAAAACAACATTACAGAGATAAAGCATGCAGTCTTGTCACCACACATGAGTGGGTTAAAAAAAAAAAAAATTGTTTTTTACATTTGCAAGATAACCCCCTCCCCATTGGTTAGTGGAGTATGAATGATATATGAAAAGAAATGCAATTTTAAACTGTAGAACATGAAAAAAATAAAATGAACTTGTTATCTGAAATTAATATCATTTTATGATCAAATGCCCAGAGAAAGTTATACAAATCAGAGGATGAAACTGAAATAAACTAGAAGAAATGGATTTTCGGCCTTAACCTTTTCATGACGGGTCACGTCTCTAGACGTCATAACAAACCGCTCGAAATGTGGCGCACGGCTGTACGCCGCGGCGGCACGCCAAAGCGCTTAGAGGTGGTGATTTGACTCAATGTACCGAACTCCCGCACTCAAAGTCAGAGCGTTGCTATTGATTGCCAGAGCGTAGAGTTATTTCTTAGTTTTCTTCACCCGTCACCAAGGGGTTAAACCTTACCTTTTATTTAGTACTATTCTAGGCATATAAATGGCCAAAATTACAGCCAACATCTAACACAAGATACCATGTCATGTCAAGCACAATTCCTTCCTTTTGATTTATGACTCACTAAGATGACAAATATTTGTCAATAAGTTTATCTTAACTTATGATCACACTTTCAATCTAAACTAAGTTTATTTCAGTTTCATCCTCTGATATTCATTATAACATTTTTTTTTTCCTTTTAGTATTAGCATCTAGTTACTAGTAAAGCTAGTCAAAAATCATCTGAGATAAACACTTACCCTACTAAAAAAGACAATGTGTTCAGACACTGTCAGTTCATCAAAAAGCACATCATGTTGCGGGCATAATCCAAGTGATCTTCGGACTGCTCCAATTTGAGTAACAATATCATATCCCCCAACTTCAGCTGTGCCCGATGTAGGTGGAAAGAGACCTAGGGGAAAATGAGAGTATGTCATGCAATTCTAGCAGTGCTAGCTTATGAAATCATAAACTCCAAAAAACTGAAATCCCCCTAAAACATGACACTATATTTCATTGTCAAATATGCACATTGTGAATAAGTGCAAGGATGAAAATGTTATCACAGTTACCCTTCATATATGAATGAAAATGGGGAGTGATTACTGTGAAGATATAAATCAAACACATAAAAATAATTTTGTAAATTCAAAAAAGGTGTTTGAATATATTCATAGGTGTATGTATGAATAGTAAAGATGTATGAATAGTAAAAAGACAACAATATACTAAGAAATAATTATGTGATGTGTGACTGTATGGTGTGTGGATAGGGAGTCTGGGAGGAGGGAAAGATCTGGGGTTCATCTAGATGAAATATGTGATATGGTAACTGACTTGCCACTTAACACTAATTATATTTAATTTACAAGAAGATAGAGGTGGGAAACATAACTGTGTGATTGGCCCAGGCAGTGGAGGTTATGGGGATGACATTGTGGGTGTGGCTGAAGGAAACATTTCCATATATATATATATATATATATATATATATATATATATATATATATATATGGGTGGATAATACAAATACTTCTTTCACAATGGAATAGTTTCAGGAAAAATTTCTGCTACTATTTGACAGGCCTTCCACAATCGTGATGAACAGGACTGTGGGAACAGTTTGTGATTAGCCATGGTGTTGGTGAAGAGAACTTTAGGAATATACCAAAGTAAATGGTAAATACAAGAAGGAGTGTATCTAAACATACAGACATACAGAAACCCATAGAGATAGACTCACAGACAAAGGGAACAAGCACTGGAAGTAAAGTATCTCTAGATTCTGGATTGTTCTTACCTCATTTAAACAAACATTTACTGCATTTTGTTCAGTGCTGCAGGTTTATGTATTATGAAAATTATATTAGCACTAGCTGCATAGTTGTAAAGCAATGAACACAAACAAAATGACAAGACTCACCAGTCAGCATGGACATTGTGGTTGTCTTGCCTGCTCCATTATGCCCAAGTAATACAGTAATCTGACCACTGTACATTTTCAAAAACATTTTGTTTACAGCAACTTTCTGACCACGAGGAAAAATCTGTTTGGGTAAATGAAATTTCCATGAATTACAACTTTGAGAACTGCATATGAACAAAAAATAAAACAGCATTAAATCATACAATTGAATTTCAAAATGATATAAATAAGGAACACAGAAATATTTCTAGGTATTCTAACCCATTGTCGCTGGGGAAAATTAATAAAAAATGGGGAAAATGCTGTGTTCATTTTTTTTTAATTTTTTGTGAAATGTCTCTGTACATAGATGGCTCTGCTAGTGCTTAGCCACAAAGGAGTCAATTAGTAAATCTTGTGACCTTACTTGATTTCACTTTTCCTTGAATTGGCAGGAAAAATGCATTTTTTACTAGTGCTATGAATATCGATGGTGTTATTTTTATTACGAACATTATGATTACTATAATGTTATAAACATTAGTAACAGCAAAATAAGATAACATAAAATATCTTCGTAAATTAGTGAAAAGGGTGAATGGGCGAGACATGTAGTACTCATAACTGGCGCATTGGTGACTTAGTACAAGTGTAGCCATCTATGCGTAAAAACAATTAAACAAGTAAACTCAAAGTGGGCATGCCATGCCTGTCAGCAATAGGTTAATGTGAATAAATTTTCTTTTTACTTGTTGACTTCCTTTAAAACCCTTTAAGACTTAAATATCATCAAATATGGAAATTATTGTACCCCCACATCTATAAAAACATGTCTCAATTTGTTAATGCTGTGAACACAGTTGGTTCCAAAAGTATTTAGTCCTCAAAGAGTCAGTTACTATAATGTGCTTAATCTAGGTATTTAGAAGGCCCTGTTCCCTTCCATATGGAGGGAACATGTAATCATATGGTCTGCAGGGTTCTATCATTAATGATAATTTTAAAAATATTGAAACATAATTGTTTAATAGTATTTGCATTTTCTCAAGTTTACAGTTCTTATCCATTCATAACTACATTTGGCATACACCATTGATTGCAATGGTGTTTTGTAAACACCTGGACAATATAATCACCTGCCCCACTAGAGAGTCTTGGCACACCTAAGTAAATACACTATGCAAAGATGCAAAAACAGTGGCAGTACCTCTGCTCTTGCTCCTATCCTACAATCTCTCTTCCCCCAATCACTTACCTCAAGCATCCTACCTATAGACTGGCATTGTGCAAATATCACCCCCCCTTTTCAAGACAGGCGACTGAACAGACCAGACTAGCTATCGGCCCATATCCCTCAATTGGTCCTTTGCAAAATTTTTGAACACGATAAACAAGCACATCCTGAACCACATTAACAATTACAGACTCACTACATGGCTTTCAGCCTAAATGATCATGTGAGACCCAAAGAATCACAACCAATTATGACATTGCCCAACTACTGGACAGACATGAGATGAAACAAGTTATTGCCATATTCCTTGACTTTCCCAAAACTTTTGAAAAAGTCCCCTACAGAAGACTAACAGTTAAATTACAGTATTATGGGATCACAGGACCAATTCTTTCTTGGATCCCTGCCTTTTTGATGTGTAGGACCCAACGTGTCCTGCTAGACAGTGCATCTTCTGACTCTGTCCCTGTCTCTTCTGGTGTTCTGCAAGGTTCTGTTCTTGGCCCCTTCTTTTCCTTCTATACATTAACGACCTTCCACTATTGACCCTAAACTTTTCCACTAGACTTTTTGCTGACAAGTCTTTTATTTTAACCAATCAACACAGTTGACATAGACGCCCTCGAACAGTAAGAAAGGTCAGGGTGTAGTAGGTTAGTTGTTGCTATAGTATATGGAGTTGTTGTATCTACTATTTGGACTGGTGTCTTATCTCTTTGGGGAGTGAATGTGTGGGTGTGAGTGCCTTCAGGTATGAATGGGTGTTGGTCTACGGGGGAGCCGGCAGGCTCCCTAGTCGGCTAAGGACTGGGCAGTCCTTGTGTGCTGCTGCTGTGGTCTTCCTCTGCTGGAGGATCGGGAAATGCTGATCTCGCTTCCGGCTTCTGCGGCTTAAGTACTCCGGCGCTGTCCAATGAGCGCGGACGTGATGGCGGACCTGGTGTGACCCAACCTGGGAAACTATGCTGAACTTCAGGTTGTGGGGTCATGCACCTACAATGTTTCTACTACTTAGACTGGTCTATATCTCTTTATGGAGTGCTTGTGTGGGTGTGAGTACCCCCCAGTATGGCTGCGTGCAGAAGGTGAAGCTGGAGATCAAAGGTTTAATTTCATTCCATTTGTTATAATGGATATTCTTAGTGTGAAATAGCGTCTGTTTTATTTTGCATTCTAAGTTATCCCCTGTGTGCAAGGAATGGCAGGGGTTACCATCCACTGGCGGCGAGGGATTTGAACACAGGTCAGCAAGATTGCTAGACGAGATCGCTACCGCTGCACCACACAGCAGGCTCCCTAGTCGGCAAAGGAATGAGCAGTCTTTGTGTTACTGCTGCTGTTGTCGTGTTCTGCTGGAGGGTCAGGGAATGGTGATTTCGGTTCTGCATTCTGCGGCTTTAGTACACATGCCCTGTGTAAGCATGTATGGAATGAGGGGAGCTCGCTGTCCAGTGTCCGTGTCAGCCAGTCAGGTCTCTGAAGTGAGTCGAGAGAAGCGCCTGCTACCGAGAGTGCGAGGATCTGGCTGTGGACCTGATGTAACCCGACCTGGTGAAGTATGCTAAACTTCATGTTGCTGGGTCATGTTGCTACAGGTACTCCCCCTCCAGAGAGTGAGCGAAGCAATTGAAAAAGTATCATGACGTGTCACTCTGGTTGCCTCGGTGCAGAGGCAACTATGTCGAGCGAGGCTGTGCCGGTGCTGAGTGAGGTAATTGTGGCATCTGCCACAATGCCTCCCCCCTATCGAGGAAGAAAGGACCACAGATTGAGGATCCTGCAAGAGCAAGAATGGTGTCCGCAGCTGAGTATGCTGATTAGCTGAATAGCAGAGTTCAGGTCAATCTGGGTCCCTAGTGTAGTAGGTTGGCTGCTGCATCTATTATTTGGACTGGTCTATGTCTCATTATGGAGTGATGGTGTGTGTGCAAATGCCCACAGGTATTGCTGGGTGCTGAGGTGAAGCTGGAGATCAAAGGGGAGCCAGCAGGCTCCCCAGTCGACTAAGGACTGGGCAGTCCTTGTGTTACTGCTGCTGTTGTCATGTTCTGCTGGAGGATCAGGGAATGCTGATTTCGGTTCTGGATTCTGCGGCTTAACCCCTTCCCGACGGGTCACGTCTCTAGACATCATAACAAACCACTCAAAATGCGGCGTGCGGCTGAACGCCTCCGCGGCAGGCCGAAGTGCTCCGAGGCAGTGATTCGGCTTAATGTACCAAACTTCCATGCTCAAAGTTGTTTTTTTTAGTTTTCTACACCCGTCACCAAGGGGTTAAGTACACATGTGCTGTGTAAGCATGCATGGAATGAGGGGAGTTCGATGTCAAATGAGAGAGCCGAGAGGTGTCCGTGTCAGCCAGACAGGTCTCTGAAGTGAGTCAAGAGAAGCACCTGCTGCTGAAGGTGTGAGGACACGGCTGTGGACCTGATGTGACCCAACCTGGGGAAGTATGCTGAACTTCATTTTTCCAAGTTGTGCTGCTACAGGCACTCTCCTTCCAGAGAGTGAGCTAAGTGAGCGAGCAAAGTACCACGATAAGTCGCTCCAGCTGACTCGGTGCAGAGGCAACTATGCCGAGCGAGACTGTACCGGTGCTGAGTGAGGTGATAGTGGCATCCACCACAATGGCATATGACCTTCAGACCAGACAAATGCAAGGTACTCTATTTCCCCAGATCACAGACACCAATTCAATACACCTACTCTCTACACAACTAACAACTGACACCCACATCCTACAAATACCCTGGAATACACCTCACTAATAATCTCTTTAACACTCACTTCATCATAAAAAAAGCAAACAGAACACCAGGTTTCTGAGGAGAAACCTACACAACTGTATACCAGACATTAAACACATAGCTAACAACACACTTGTATGCCCAACACTTGACTACTGCACAGCTGTATGGGACCACCTCACCAAGCACAACACTAAGATGCTCAAACAGGTCAACACTAAGGTTGCCAGGTTTATTATACACAATTATACATGTACACCTGGAACAACAACTCACACAAAAAAACATATAAACATGGACCTACTCAAAGCATGAATACAAGCACACACACTCACAATCATGTACAAGATCACAAACAACCTTATTGACATTTACAAACATGAATAGCTACAAGCAGCACATACATGTAGCACACAAAACTCACACAACAGTAAGTTTCTGAAATACCACATCAACACTGACTCTTACAAGCACTCTTTCTTTCCACTCACCATATGCAGCTGGAGCAGGCTACTCCAACCCATCATCATATCAAGTACACTCAATTCCATGACATTACAAGCATCTCCACAAATCCCAACTCTACCCCTTATACCCTAATCATTTCCCCACCCCCAACAACCAACCACATATGCACTTACCAGCACCCTTTGAATTATCTTTGAAATTGAGATATCCATTACCCAAGCCCTTTACTTTCTTCCATCATCCATATCCATTACCCACATCTACTATCTACACCCAAAAACAAAAGCTAAATGAAAGAAAAGACAAAAATTTAAACTGGGTGATTACCACAATAAGTTGATGAACAATACAACCCCGGGAAAATCAAATTTAAAAATAATTATGGAAATTATCAATGATTTCACCCCAACTTTTAAACAAATAAAAACTTTAATAAATGAATAAGATGACAGTACACAGACTCAATCCAAAACAAAAATACAAATTTAAATTATCAAATTTATAAAGAGAACCCAAGAACCCCAAAACAACAAGTGACAAGAAAAGACACAAAAAAGGTTCACCCTTAATAAGATACCTATAATAACAGGTCCACACCTAGATAGTGACTGCCTTCCAATAATAAAAGATGAAATCTATTAAATCTCTTCAAAGATCATCAAAAGAAAATGGAAATTTACAAATGAAGGATGGTCAAACAATGAAACAGACCTTAGTAAAGCAAACATTAATATATTTTCACTAACTGAACTAATGAACTTAATAAAAGACACTTGGGAAAAAAGCATTTCAGCTTTGATAATTATAGAATAAATTACAAACATAACAGACCCCGGTGGACCCAAAAATGCAATGAAATAATAAAGAAGAGATTCAAAGCTTATTATCAATGGAGGAAAAGACCAAGCTCAGAAAATAGACTAAACTATTAAAAATTATTAGCAGAAGCTAAACAGGTCACAGAGGGAGAGGAAAGAGAATCGTGGGAAAACTTTTGTGCTACCATAAATTTCAAAATTCCTTAAAAAAAATATGGAATTTCATTAACAAAAAAAACAAACAAAAGTAAAACAACTACATGTAATTACCCTCTAATAAATAACAACTCCCCAGCAATTTAGATATAAAAAACTAGAATTCTTTAAAGAATATGAAAATATAATAACTAAACGACAAAAATGGAAAAAGAAAAAAATAGTTAGTAGTTACAGTAAAGAAGACAAAGATAATCACATTGGAAGAACTAACTTTAGTTATAAAAAAACACAAAAAATGGGAAAGTATATAGTCCTGATAAAATTACGTATGAATTTTATAAAAATGCACCAAAGAACATAATATAAGTAATTTTATAATTTTTAGTAGAAAAAGGAGAATATCCCAAAGTAAAAAAGGCAATAATCAACCCAATTCAAACCTAGGAAAGATCTAACAAAAACAAACTCATGTAGATTCATTAGCAGAACACAAACCAATTTCAATAACAGACAAAAATATAAGCTTAGGGGGCTAGGATATTAAATTGGATCAACAGTTCCTTAACTGATAGAAAAATATGAGTTGAAATAGAACAAAATTCAAAAACTGGAAAATTATAAATGGAGTCCCATAAGGGTTTCCAATAAGCCCTGCACTATTAGTCATAGTCATGTCAGATATAAAAATACTAAAAGAAATAAATAAAATAATTTATGCAGATGACTTAGCATCAAATACAAATTTAGTAAAAGCAAATCATAATCATATAATTTTAGGAGTTAACTTTGATGCCCCAAAAATTAATTTTGAAAAATCACATCGACATCATTCACTTGGGGAGCAAATACAATGCTAATAACAGCCCTGCAAGCCTTGACAAACCAAAAAACAATCGCAAACAGAATAAAGAAATAGATTGCATCCAGATGATAAAATATTTTAGAAAAAGCATGCTAACAAGCTAATAGAACAATTAATCTTAAAGAACATAGAAAATGTCAAAATTTACTGTGATTGAAATGTGCAAAAAATGGAAAATAAACTTTTGAGTCAACACAATCCCCAACATATACCCAATTCCTCCATGGTCTGACATCCTACAAAAAATGACTCAGACTTTATGGAAAATGAAAACAAAAACTAACCTCACCAAATGATACAACAATGCTTCCACTTACTAGAAAATACCACATACCAGAATTACAAAATATACACAGCAATACACTCAATACAAAAACAAAACAACAATTTGGAAGTTACAAAACAACACACAAATAACAGAAGCAAAAATATTAGCAATAAAACATGTTTAAACTAAATAAACAACAAACTACAGAAACTAAGACTCACAAACATCCATACAAGTAAAAAAAAAAAAAAAATACAAACCAGTAAAATACAAAGAAATAATATATGAGATACAACCCCTACTGCACTTATTAAACACTCAAAAACAACATGTAAAATTATAAAGGATCCATTCACACAAGAACATAAAATATGAGATAGCTGATAAAGTTGCAAAACGAACCTCATGAAATGAAAGATCCCACACCCATGACCCAAAATTTAACAAATATAATAAGGAAAATAAAATGAAAAGAAAAGAAAAATGGATATCCAATTTACATGAAATATCAAACACATAAAAGTACAAAATCCTGACTTGAATTTATCAATTACAGGTGCAAATCCAATGTTACCAAGTTGCTGACAAACATGGGATTATCATAAAGGATTTATTAAAGAAGTTTTACATTTTAAGACAAAGATCTTCCTACAGAGAACAATAATAATGAGATATAATTTGATGTCAACAAAGAACCACAAGAAAAGATCCTTGGAATATAGACTAGAGAATCATCTAAAACCCTATAAAAGAATACAGTAGAACAACAGATTTGATAATCAATAATAAAATGTGAATCATAATTTGAGTAACAAGTATTTGCTTTTCTCCTAATATATATTTTCATTAATTCTTAATTGTGTTTTTAAAGTACCAATAATAACATCAATACAGGCATATGTGATCTGAATGTTTACATTATAGCAGGAATTTTCATTTCTCTGGAAACAAAGATTGCAGCAACACCACATTCTAACAACACTGACCATTGGAGCAGGAGGAGGGAGTGAATAATGCCAATATGATTGTATATTCTTCCCGATGGAAACTCTCAATTTATTTTTGTAATGACCATGGTAATCATGATATTCTACCTTAGAAACTGTACTTCTTTTCTCACAATGATTTCACAGTTCTTG